>NC_042285.1:27078186-27103186 GCF_901000725.2 Takifugu rubripes | reverse complement strand
GTCACCATTCCGCAGGAAACTTCATTAGCTGAGTGGATTAGCGAGAGCGACGCCACTTAACTCCGACCAGCTCTCTGCCCGACACTCCGGCTGACGGCCCGTTTACCTGGCCGAGGGTCTCACGCACTCAATTAGCACCGTTGGGCTGCTCCAGGCACCAAACGGTGCTTCTGTAAATATTCACTCAAACGAGCAACAGTGACGACCAGTCTGGCCAGTTTAGCACGTGGCGACAAAGCACGGTGACCACATGCAGAACATCAGGAACATCAGGAACCTCAGGGACCTCAGGGACATCAGGAACATCAGGAACCTCTGAAACCTCAGGGACCTCAGGAACCTCAGGGACATGAGGAACATCAGGAACCTCTGGAACCTCTGAAACCTCTGAAACCTCTGAAACCTCTGAAACCTCTGAAATCTCAGGGACCTCAGTAACCTCTGAAACCTCAGGAACATCTGGAACATCAGGAACCTCTCAAATCTCTGGAACCTCTGAAATCTCAGGAATCCCAAGAACCTCAGAAACCTTTGAAATCTCAGGGACCTCAGGAACCTTTGAAATCTCAGGGACCTCAGGAACCTCTGGAACTTCAGGAACCTCTGAAATCTCAGGGACCTCAGGAACCTCTGAAATCTCAGGGACCTCAGGAACCTCTGAAATCTCAGGGACCTCAGGAACCTCCCTCTCTGAATCTTTCAAAGAATTTCTGGTGAACTGTGACCTTTACCCTCAACCTGCCTGTAGCGTTGCTGTTGGCTGTAATAGACAAAAGTTTTCAGATCAGAAGTTCGTGTGATCAAAGTCATGATCTCTCTCCATCTCACACACACGCACGTGCACGCACGCACGCACAGCTGATTCATTTCACTGCCAGCGATTTATGCTGCTTCCCTTCCTCTGCATAATCTGACCCATAATCCCATAATAACCCATAATCTGGCTCAACCTCTCCTCCCTCACCTTGTCCTTCTCACCTGCCTCCATGATCAGGACAGGTGCACAGAGACCGGCCGTGCACGTGACAGCCCCTGGGGGCACCGACTGGCTACCTTGGTTACGGCTAATAAGGCTAAGGCTAATGATTGAGGATGAAAGGTGAATGTGAACAGCTGACGCGGCTGGAGTTTGATCAGATCTGCAGCTATTGATCAGAATTCAAAACGCCATAAATATTTAAGCGGATTCGTTGACGGGGGCCTTAATCAACTTAATGCGCGCGTGCGTGTGCATATTTTTAAACGTCCTGAGGGCTTCTCAGTCTGTGTTCTGCTGCTGATTATGGTTGGATGAGCTGTTTGAAACCGATATCTTCATTTGTATGAGGACTCTGCTCGCGCCACTGCTGGTAACCATTAGCTAATGAAGCTAATGATCCACTCAGCAGGATTTTACAGCCGCCATTGACCTCCCTCGCTCTGTCTTCAACCGTCTCTCCATGTCCACCACTTTATGAACCCCTAATGTCCTGAAGAGGTGGTGGTGGTGGTGGTGGGGGGGCTATCTGTGCCCAATTTTGCTACCTCATTGCTCCAGTTTTGTTGTGCGATGGTTGATTATTGCGATACGGAATTCCGGGCTACGTTACATCAGCAGCCGAGCACGCGGATCCACTCACCGGGACACGGCTGCACGTTGCAGTCCTGGTACTCCACAGGGGAGCCGCGGCACGCCACCGGGGCGCTCTTCCCCTCCGGCCCCGCGCAGGAGCGCCGTCGGGTGCGGTAGCCTTTGGCGCAGCTCTGGGAGCAGCTGGCCCAGGTGTCCCACGACGACCAGCTCGCACCCGCCACCCGCATCACCGGCGTCTTCAGCAGCTCCTCCACGAGTGCTGAGAGGAGAGAAAATCAAGCTGGATTAAAGAAGCGCACGGACCATCGACAGGAACCTTTCGCTTCCTGTCCTCCATCGCACACGGTCGGTTGTTCACGCGTCCCTCGCTGCTGGTGTCAGAGTCCACACGGCCCCCCGGGGGGGGTAGGGGTGATCGATCGCAGGTGTGGGGGGATGAGATGCTGCTGCTGGGGAGCCGCTCCCCCTGTCAGCCGGGAACTGTGGCCCCGCCCTGCACAGCCAACGGGAGCCGACGGGACGAATGGGGCCCAGCGGCAGGTTCAGTGTTTATTCACACGCGTGTGAGTTCAGCAGCAGCGTGGGTGTGAACCAGGTCATTATCATCCATCCATCCATTCATCATCCATCCATCATCCATCATCCACCCATCCATTCATCATCCATCCATCATCCATCCATCCACCCATCCATCCATCCATCCATCCATCCATCCATCCATCCACCCACCCATCCATCCATCTATCCATCCACCCATCCATCCATCCATCCATCCATCCATCCATCCATCCATCCATCCATCCATCCACCCATCCATCCATCTATCCATCCACCCATCCATCCATCCATCCATCCATCCATCCATCCATCCATCCATCCATCCACCCATCCATCATCCATCATCCACCCACCCACCCATCCACCCATCCATCCATCCATCATCCATCCATCCATCCATCCATCCATCCACCCACCCATCCATCCATCCATCCATCCATCCATCCCTCCACCCACCCATCCATCCATCCATCCATCCATCCATCCATCCATCCATCCATCCATCCATCCATCCCTCCACCCACCCATCCATCCATCCATCCACCCATCCATCCACCCATCCATCCATCCATCCATCATCCATCCATCCATCCATCCCTCCACCCACCCATCCATCCATCCATCCACCCATCCATCCACCCATCCATCCATTCATCCATCCATCCACCCATCCATCCATCCATCCATCCATCCATCCATCCCTCCACCCACCCATCCATCCATCCATCCATCCATCCACCCATCCATCCACCCATCCATCCATCCATCCATCCATCCATCCATCCACCCACCCATCCACCCACCCATCCATCCACCCACCCATCCACCCATCCATCCACCCATCCATCCACCCATCCATCCATCCATCCATCCACCCATCCATCCACCCATCCATCCACCCATCCATCCATCCATCCATCCATCCACCCACCCATCCATCCCTCAATCCATCCATCCACCCACCCATCCACCCATCCATCCACCCACCCACCCACCCACCCACCCACCCATCCATCCCTCAATCCATCCATCCACCCACCCATCCACCCATCCATCCACCCACCCACCCATCCACCCATCCATCCATCCATCCATCCACCCACCCATCCACCCACCCATCCACCCATCCATCCACCCACCCACCCATCCACCCATCCATCCATCCATCCATCCACCCACCCATCCATCCATCCACCCACCCATCCATCCATCCATCCATCCAGAGTTGTGGCTCCACTCACTGTCGGTCTCACAGATCACCGCGCCATCATTGGGACAGAAGCGCGTCTCCATCTTCCTGCGTCCGATCTGCAGCTCGTGGGGGTCGGGCAGGTGGGCCCGGCACATGTAGCGCACCCTCTGCTCCTGGCGAGCTCCACCCTGGGTCACGTTGACGGGCATCCAGGGCGTCCACGGTGTGTTCCTCTTCACCTCCGGACAGGCCTCCAGGTTGCAGGCCTTGTACTCCTGAATGAGACGGAGAAAAATTGTTCTTTTTCATCCATTTGTGTTGTGTGTGTGTGTGTGTGTGTGTGTGTTTCCGTGTGCGTCTGTACCAGTGCACATCCTGGGCAGCTGTTGCCGTTCTCACACGTGCGGACCCTGGAGTGGATGCCACCCCCACACTCACTGCTGCACTTGGTCCAGGAGGCCCACGGGGACCAGAAGATGGGCTGTGGACAGGCCATCCCATCATTGCAGAACCTGTGGAGGAGTCACAGAACTGACTGCAGCAGAACAACAGCATCCCAAAATCCATCACAGGCAAAAAAAAAAGAAGGTGTCAGCAGAGGAAACATCACAAGTCAGCTCCATCTGAAACAGTCAGTGCACCGGAGTGGGGGGGGGGGGCACTGCAGCATGGCAGCGATTTACAGTAGAGTGGTTTCTACGGTGACAGACAGTTGGGAACAGGAAAAGGGTCAAGTGGCAGAACAGTGGGATTGAGTTTCTGCTTCTGCGCTCTGTAAACTGGGGCACCGACTCGCCTCGGAATTGAGTTTGAAAGATTTATTTGCGGTTCAGCGTTCATTTATGAAGCCTCAAAAATGGTGGAACACAGTGAGTCGAAACGTTCAGGCTCATATGAACGATCTGGAGGAAGCTGAACCATAAAATCCTGACCCCTTCAGCAGTTCCGGTGTCCGGAGACCTCCTGGGGGTCGGGGAGAGGTCGCGCGTGTTGCGTTCATGAACCTCAGGAAGTTCCTCACCTCTCCTCTCTGCTGGGTCCCACGCACACGCGGCCGCCGTGTCGGGGCGACGGGTTGTTGCAAGAACGTTGGCGCAGCTCGAAGCCTGTGCCGCAGGTTGTGCTGCACTGTCCCCATGACGACCACGGCGTCCAGCCCCCGTTTCTACGGCGACAGAAGCAGGGAATCATCATTATTCTGCTGCATTAGCGTGTGTTGTTCTCAGAGTGTTTGCCAGCGCCGAGGAAGCGGCTCTTCCTCGGGAAGTGTGAGGAGCGAAAGCGAAAACACGCGCGTTTAATTTGCCAAAGTGCCCCCCCCCCCCCCCCGCGACAGTTGTCATGATTTAATTGCTACTTTCTAAAAAGAAGCAACTTTATTTTGACACCAGAGATTAAATCTGGCATCGGCGGAGGCGCCGTTTCTGGCCGAGGCCGACGTGTCGGGGGCCCCGTGGACCCCGGGGGGGGGGGGGGTCACGGCTGTGTGTCAGCCACATTCTCTGATTGCTCACTTTCATGGCCGTTTGCTTCCCAGGAAAAGCGGAAAGTCAATCATCGCTGCTACAACTGCAGCTCAGGGGAAGTCTCCAGGCTGGTTTTTTTCTGGATGAGCCACTCAAACCAGCACTTTTATCAGCCAAGACCTTGTCCAGTCCTTTATTTAATTAGTTATTTATGTCACAAAGCCACAACGTAGCTTTATTCCTGTTAAGTACTCGTATTTCCTATTTCATTGAAGTAAACTTCTCCACAGATATAAAGGCAGAAAAATGAATGCAAGCAAAAATAAGCTAAAAACTTGTTTGGAAATTTGTAATTCCTCAGATCTGTCTGGGCTTGGCTGAGTGTTGTTGGACAGGAGTTCGGAGGTGTCTCCTCCCTTTTCTGTGTTCCGATCTCAAAGAACGAGGGAAGAAATCTCCGCCGATCGAAGAAAACACTTTTTCCTTCTGGTGAAAAAGGAGCGAAGGCCTGAAACAGATGGCGTCTGTGCGTGGAGCTTTGTGCACGAGTCCTCGCTACCAAACAGAACCCATGAAAGCTGCACATCTGGCACATCTGGCCCACCTCACCCTCAGACTGCAGATGAGCTGCGCCCAGAAGCTCCATTTAGGCTCCTGCAGGTATGGATTTGGCTGCTCAGTCATTTCTAAATCAATGCTTATTACAGCAGTTTTTGTGTCCAGCCTATTTATATTACAGCTTTAATCGGCCTTTAATCCACAATTTGTTTAGAATTCGACACGACGTGCTAATGATTGTGCTAACGAAGGAGAGATCGGTCTTTCCTCCACCTGGAGCAGTTGGAGACTTCGATGGTGGGGCCCTGGCAGTTCCTGCCTCCACACCGCGGCGCCGGGCTGTCGCAAGACCTGGAGCGGCACGAGCAGGAGCTGACGCCGTCCGCGCCCTCGTCGTTGTTGCAGGGTTGCCACGGCGACCACGGGCCGAAGCCTCCGTTGGCGGTTTGGTTCCGAAGCTGGGAACCAGAAGGCGGGTCAGTTAAGATCCGAGCCGTGTGTCGGCCCAGCCAGGTGATCTGATTCATCTGCATCCTACCGGACAGACGGTGATGTTCTGCTTCCACTGGCTCATGTTGGAGCTGTCCTCCAGGGTGGTGCATCGGCGCTGCCTAAAGTCCCAGCCGCAGTAGGGATCCCTCGCCTCCAAGCACATCCTGCAGGGGGAGGAAGCTTTGTTAGCAACGTTAGCGCCACGAATACGTAAGAGGGTGAAATGGAAGGAAGTGAAACAACATTAGCTTTAATTGAAGAAATAAAAAGGTAAATTGGATGGAAAAATGCATTTGTGCAACAAGCTGATGAGGTAAGAAACAATTCCAAGCAGCCCATTTGAAAGAATTTACCCGTTAAAAGCTAACTGTAGTTTAGCTGCTTTGTTTTAATGCTCATGAGAGAAGTTAGCAAAAAAGAAAGCCCAAAGAAGAGGAAAACAAAAGGCTTCACATCCAGCACAGCGTGACTCAGCCACCCAGCAGCACTCACAACTGACCTCAGACCTGCCGTTCTGAGCAGCCGATATAAATAACTGAGAGGTGACAGGAAGCAGAGTCTGGGTCCGTCCTTCCTCCGACTCACACAAACAACACTGATGAAACGCTTGATAGCTCCCGCGGTAAAACACGGCCTTAATGACGCCTAATTCAATGTGGAGCCGTTAATAAGGAAGCTAAGCTGCTGTGGACGCCTCAGGAACGCAGCAGCTCCAGCTCTTTCTCCTCCTTTGCTTCCCTTCCCTCCCTCTCTCTCCCTCTCTCCCTCTCTCTCTCTCTCTCTCTCTTCCCTCGGCTCCATCACTCTCCTCATGCCACCTCAGCAGTCTCATCCTCTTCCAGCAGAAAGGGAAAATTCCTGCTGCCGTTCTCTCCTGGACCCGCCTGCTTTGTTTGGAGAGCCCTGTAGCGTTGGAGGAACCTCCAACTGTCGGGGCGGCGCCCTGAGCCGGATCAGCTCACTCCCAATAAACCCACCGCTTTAAACAAAGGTCCGGCTCGGCTCTCGCGGGGCCGCCACGGCTCCCGGATGGGCTTCATTGCTCCATCACGGGTTGCGGTTGCAGCCATTCTTCCAGGTTCTGCTGTAAATACAGGCGGAGCAGCTTCAGAGCTCCTCTGACGCTCTCTGTCAGCCAGGATTTGTTCTCCGTTCCCTCCTCTAAGTCATTCAGGTAGAATCTCATTAAAGAGCTCTCCGGTTACATTTGGAACAGGACCTGGTCAGCGTTGTTCCACTGTGGCAGCAGTTCCAGCGGGTCCTGCATCACAGAGGTGACCCCGCAGCCCCACGGAAGACGAAGACGTTCTCTGATGCTCTGCGACAGCTGGAAGAAAGCGATTTCCAGCGCCGGCCTTCGCCTCCCTGCGCCGCTTTAATTAACGGAAGCCATTAAAGTGGCCGACCGCAATCTCCAATACAGACGGAACAATAATCATAACGAGGTGTGCTGTAAACCCGCTGAGCGCGTTAGCGTTAGCATCATGTAGCTCTCCTCTCCTCTGGCTTCCACAAACAGAGATCATCCACGTGGCACAACTAATGACTGTTTCAAAGGCCACATAAATAAGAGGTGAGATCTGAGGTCTAATTAGCTCTGGCTGAAGCCAGACATGAGTTGGACCGAGCGGAGCCCTCACAATCAATATTGATGCTGAGGGTTATTTAAGGAGCCCTTCAAACAGAGGAAACACACGCGACTTGAGCTCAGCGTCTGGACACTTTGGCGTATCGACACGGACGCTTGACGCGGCCGATTTATCTGCCGTGGAAATAAAAGCTGCCGTACGATGTTTCCAGCAATAAAACGTGGAGCTAGAACACAGCTGAGGTTTGCAGTCAGGAAAAACTGGGAAATAAACAAAAATGAAATATCGGAGACTAAAAACGGAGGCGAAGCGAGTCATTTATCTCCCCCTCTGGCCTCTCTGCCGTTACATAAAAAGCAGCCAAGGCCTCTCCAGGGCCTCCTGCCCCGGTGGCGTGCTGTATTTAAACAATGGGCCGCTCTTAAAGTCAATCAGAGGGCCCGCGGGTGGGGAGAGGCTGTGGCAAGAATAGAAAACGCTCATTTCTATAACAGGTGCTGTCCTCAGACACACAGAAAGGTGAGACCTGCACGTGCACGTGTGTTTGCTGGCCCACCAACACGTGTCAGAACATGGCTCTGGCCGGCCTCCTGAGCTCTGGCTGATAATTCGTTCATTTAAACGTGCAGGGAAACTCTCCTAGAGAGTCTGGAGCGGCGGCACCGGAAAATAAATCTGCAGTTTTCTCTTTGGGGGGGGTGTAATTGGCATTTAAAATCACCATAAAACCTCTCCTTTTATTACAGCCCCTTAAACAACAGACATAAAAACAACAGTTCGCCGCAGCTTTAATGGCAGGTCTTGAGTTTATAATTGCAAAAATGATCACTGCAGCTGATAAATTATGCATTTCAAGCCATTATTAGCCTGAGCGCTACGTTAGCAGGGACGGCTCCTGGGCCGGAGGCAGTCAGGCGTTTGCCTGTCTCGCCCCAGCCCTCCTCCACCCCTCCACCTCCTCCCTTCTGAGCTGTCAGGAGACCCCTGCTGACAGGCTCTCCGGTCACCCCCCCCCCCCCCAGGGAGAGCGGACTGCACATGAGGAATCAGAAACACAGAGAACTGCACACCCTCAGCTTTCACACGTCCAATTAGGCCCATGTTGGATCTGGCTAAACAGGCGCTGGGTCCATAAAAGGGACGCGAGGAAACAGAAGTGAGATGGACGGTTGCCAGAAGACCGGCTGCTGTCCCGCATGAGCAACTTTAGTCACCCGAGAACAAAGAGAACTGAGATTTAACAGATAACTCTTGTGTTTTTCCTGTGAAACTTGGGGGCGCGCTGAGCTGCGCGCAGCCTCTGAGCATGATTAAACTTTATAACATAAACTAATTTAACCCGAATTTCTCACTGCTCAGAAAAATGTGGCAGCTTAGTCCAAACACGACCCTGAGGTCGACCTGTTCTGATGTAGCGTGAGAGCGGAGCGTCAGAGGGTTGCCTCCATTAGCATTTTGGTGCACGTACTGGATTTACTGCACTGGAGATAAGGATGGAAATGCGAATTGATTTAGAATAACAACAACAAAAAAAAAAGGTTAAAAATCTAGTCGGTGCTTTTGTTGTTGTCTGTGAAGAATGAGGTCACACGGCGACGCTGTCGGAGGATTTAAAAGGTGGCCGGGCAAGTTTTACAACATGGAAATCAAGGCAGAAGGAAAGAGGAGGACAAATTGAGAGAAAAGGAAGCTGAAAGTGACAGAGAGCAAAATGATTGCTCCTGAACCGCCGCCAGAACAAAGCCTGTAATAAAAGTAACAGCATTATGAAGCAGTAATAAATATGTCCCCTGTGCGATGCCATCACTCTCCCCCCCCCAGTCCTTGGCTGCTGAAGTGCTCCTCTGATTGGTCGACCAGGCTTAGCAGCAGAGAGCCCGGAGCGCCTGCTGACAGCCTGGCACCCACCTCCCACCGTAAATTAGGTTTCGCTACAGACGGACTTTCAGGCGGAGGAGGGCAGAGTCCACATTCACGGCTAAAGGCTAATAGAAGCAAACATCTGCAGGTTTTTATAGCATCCTAGCTCACAGGCCGCAGCACTAATAACTTCTGCTGGTCCCCGGTAATCACACCAGTATAACCTGTCCCAAACCAGAGCTCCTCGGGCCACCAGTACAGCCGTTACCAGCAGAACAATCGGGCCTGTTGTAATTAAAAGTGACGCTTTGCTAACTGGTGAGTGATGGTTTCTCCACTGCAAAAAGCCTCATTTCATCCTCCTGTCGCCATCGTCATCATTTATTCAGCATTTCCTCCTCCGCCTTATTCACGCGCTTCTTTCTCTTCCTATATTCTTCTCTGTCATCGCCGACTGTTCTGCCCTTCCAGGGAAGTCACGCTCCCCAGCGTGTCTGTCCTGCCGCAGCAGTTTTACCTGTTGTCCCCCCCCCCCACCCACCCCATAAATTCAGCCATGGCGCCGAAATAAACCCCTAGCGAAGCAAGATTGAGAGATAGATGCAGGCAGGAGGACAGAGAGGTGCCAAGAGAGGAGGTCAAATATGATCATCACAAACAGAGGACACACACACACACACACACACACACACACACACACACACACACACACACACACACACAGACACACACACGCGCAGCGTTTCTCTCCACCAAGTCTATAAATCAACAACTGCAGGAAATGCTTCTGGATGACAACAAAACGTTTAATTAGGGATAACGATGATATTAATATTCTCATCGGACTGCTGCAGGATTTACCGAGGTTGTCGGATCAATATCGGAGGAATCGTATCACTAAAAGCACTTTGGCGTAATTGACTCTTCGCTGGGAACCAGCAGCACGCTTCTCTGCATCTCTTCAAGATGGCCTCAGTAAAAGCCGGCCCTCGTTAAAAACAGCCATTCTTCTACAATTTGATATTGAACTTTGTTGTTGAAGAGACGATGCGCACGCACGCGCGCGCGTGTGTGTGTGTGTGTTTATGTGTGTGAGCGCCCACAGCCGGTACGGCTGTAGAGGAGCTCCTGGCTCCTTCTGAGACCCAGGACACATCTGGATTGAGGCTCCAGGACACCTCCAGATGATGGTGGAGTGATCTCCAGCCCGTCAACGGAGCTCGACGCTTTTAGGAAAGAGCAGTAGATGTGAGAAAAGAAGGTGTGAAAGATGGAGCTTCTTCCCAGAAGGTCCCTCCTGGTGAAACTGCTCCTTACAACCTTCTCATCTCATCCTTTCACCCCACGGTGGCTTAAACAGACTCGTGCTGTTCTCTTCTTGCATCTCAGCCTTTTTCATTCCGTCTCATCTCGCCCGTCTCACCCACATCTTATTAAACACCAACTCTCCTCTACCTCAGGTGTGTGTGTGTGTGTGTGTGTGTGTGTGTGTGTGTGTCTAAGAGTTTGGATTTACTCAAAATAGCTAGATGACTCATTGCAATTCGCCTACGAGACTTCTTCAGCCCACATACAAAACACACCTGCCCTTAACACACACACACACACACACACATACACACACACACACACACACACACACACACACACACACACACACACGCAGGGACGCAGGAGGTGAGACAAACAGGGGAACAGCGCTGAAGTGGCAGCTTCTGAAAACACACCTTCAGCAAAACTCCGAAGGGACTATTTCTCGAGATTCTGATGAATCCACGCTTGGAGGTCATGTTGCCGCACCCTCTCACATAGGACAACAAAAGCCACCAACACACTCTGTTTATTACAACCTCGCTTCATTAAAACAACAGAGCAAATGAATTCTCCCTCGTGAGCAGACACTCCTCCACTCATTTATCTGCTTCTGTGAGGACCTTAATGATTATAGGCGACGCCTCCCAGGCATTAATCTCAGCCGTAGACAGATAATTACCGTCGAGCAGGTTGAAATGAATTCCCTGCCAAAACCGATAAAATGAGCACATTAAACATGCCGAAGGCTGCGTGGTGACGACTGTTCGCTCGCACGGCAAAAACAAAGACGGAGATGTGGAGAAGGATTCGGGCCCGGCCCGGCCCGCCTGATCACAGTCCAGATAATGTGGATATGAGTTAGAAGAGGGTTCAAGACTCACGTCTCTGTTCTGTAGGTGGAGCATCTCTCCAGAGGGATCTTCAGGACGCGGTGGTTCAGCCCCACGAAGAGCGAGCGGTCGCTGTGCAGGATCTGCAGACTCAGGATGGGCTCCCGCACCCCCGGTGGGAACAGCTCCATCTCCTCCAGGTAGCAACCCTGAAGGTTCTTGTTGGGCGTGGCCAGGGCCTTTAAAATGCTCCCATATTCTGATATTGGGTGAGAAGGCAGAGCATGAGCAGACGCTCGCTGACAGCTGCCCCCTGTCTCACCTCCACTGACCCGTGCTGATGTACATGACATGGTAGAGGGTGTCCATGCCCTGGACAATGTCCACAACCAGGTTAGAGAAGCGTACGTCGTCCTGAAGGACCAGTGGATCCACAGACTCTGGCTGGACCACGTCATTCATTAGGTAGAGCCTCTGGGCGTCCTGCAGGCTGCGCTCCGTCAACCCCTCGTTGGGACCTTCATCGGTAATGGTGCCACACTGGGAAGAGAGGAGGGAGAGGAGGGTGTGAAGGTTCTGGTGTCGACGGAACCAGACGGGAACAGAGCTGCCGCACCTGGAAGTTGGGGATGGGGTTTGCCGTTGGAAGCCAGGTGGAGCGAGGGTTCTCCTGGGAGCGGAAGGGCCCGTTGAAGGCGCGGGTGATGGCGCTCAGGTTGAAGGCGCAGACGGCCGACGCCGCGATGCTGTTGCTTTACAGAGAGATGGAGACGGGGAGACATTAAAGATGGGACGGGGGGAGGACGGACACGCGGAGGGAAAGGAGGTACATTTAAAGCTGCAACACGTGCAGCAGTGAGGTGATTAAGTTGCCTCCTTCACGAAACAGGTGCAGTATTATGGGGTGCTGAGGCGTGCTATCAGAGCTGCACAGCGAATAGAGACAGAATTAATGTCAAGATATGAGATACTGTACAGATTGTGTGTAAATTCACACACACACACACACACACAGCTGTCAAACAGGAAGCAAACCACAGTTATTATCATGTTGCGTATCAGATGCAATCTGCTGCTGCTGTGCAATCCACGTGAACAGCAGCCTCGTTCACGCGGTATCGGAGATAAAGACGATAGTGAGAGACAACATTATAATGAGGCAGAGATCTAAGACACCTTAGATAAAATAGGAAAGCTGACTAGCATTTAACAACCTCAAAAATCACACAATGCCTGCTGTAATAATTCCCAAAAATGATGAGTTTGAAGTTTGGAATGCTCCAATCAGCAGCGTAGCTCCGGTCCAAGGAGGACCCTGGACTGGGGTGGGACTGAGACAAACAGTGGGAATTGGAGAGGAAAACCGAGGCGACCCAACAGCGTCCACACGCTAAGTGGAGGAATCCACAATCAAATGAGCTGTGACGGGCCGGCTGCCTCCGCAGCAGTGTGCTGGGACAGGAAGTCCGGAGGACTGGAAATCTACCCCCATTATGGGAGGTTTCCACACTGATGGATGCGACTCTGCTCCGAATCGGCCTTAAAGACCGGGGAGGAGATCTAGAAGCTGTTTGGCATCTGCGATGCTGTTTGTGGTGCCGCTCTGCAGCTCTCTGAGGCTCCGCGCCGCGGTGATCGCTCACATTACGAGTGGAGCCGACTCATCTCGTCCCAGCAGTCACATCCTGTCCTCCTCTCACTACGTCTCCCTCCAAACTCTTGTTCATCATCTCCACACGGCCGCTCAGGCAATGTTGATATAAAACAATATTTTACCCTCTGTTTGAATGTCTGTATTTTAAAATAGACAAACGATTACAATGGCCTTTGTTAATTTCTGTCAGATTTCCCCATATTTGTCATATTTGGGAGTTCTTGACGGTCGTATATGGAAGGAAATAAAGCTAAATTGAAGGTTTATGCTGAAAACCTGAAAGGAGAAACGGCTCCAGTCAGCAGAACTGCGCAGCTGCTGAGGCAGATTTCTCCACATTTTTATACAATGCAACAAAAAAAGCTGAAAAAGCGGTGACATTGGCATCGAGACAGTCACATCCCCACTAACAGATGGTCAATAGAATATCAGAATTCATTAAACCAGATAATCAAGGTTACCAGGGTAGAGCGTGTGTGTTTGAGTGGCCGGGAGGATTCAGTCTCTGATGTTGTTGAAAAGGTCACATCCTGGTCCGGGTATTAAATGGAATATCTTCTATAATGATGGGAGTCAGATGGCTCCCCAAAAACTGCTCACACAATTTCATCTTCAGATTTCTGCCGGACGAATGACGGCGGACTCCATCAGGAACGCCGGTCAAACAAATCCACGAGTGATAAAACGGCTAATGCTCCAACCTCAGAACCGGGAACTCTCATCCATATTTGAAGGGTTTAGCTCATAAATAAATTAAAATCTGAATTACTCCAGTATGTCAATTTACTTATTAATGAATGGACAAACCGTCCCAGCGCTCCTCCAACTCCTCCTCCAGGCCCCTCTGGAAGGAGACCATATTAGATGAGCTAAACTGGAGATGGCCACTGGAGTCACACAGGAACAGATAAGGAGCCTCATAATTAGTTAGTAATGGCAGGTTAGACCCCTCGGCAGGAGAATCTCACTGCTGTTCCCCCAATAAGGGCCCAGAGTTAATTAAAAGCCTTGGCCATGCTTCGGGGATCCTCATCCTGAGGACCGCTAAAAAACACTCCACGGAAACTCTCGATAAAATTACACTTCAATCGCTTCCTTCCCTTTTTCCCCCCTGTCCTCTTCTGGGATTGATCATCTGTAATACTGACGAAGATCGATCGAGGCGGCTTTTAGGCCTCGAGATCGACGGGGGGGGGGGCGGCGCACGCATGCTGAAGACAAACGATCCTGACCCGTCTGGGCTCCGTCCAACGTCCCCCAGAGACAGAACAAAACTGTTGCAAACCTCTGATCATCTGAGCGGCCCACACACACACACACACACACACACACACACACACACACACACACACACACGCACTTTTGACAAGCTGGAACCGTGCTCACATTTTGCTCCAGCGGCTTAACTAATACTCAAAATTGGCATTTTCCCCATGACTTATTTGCTGAACGGCGGCAAAGTCACCAAACACTAGTGTACACAGAGTATTCTGAACAGAGATGGAGGGTGTGTGTGTGTGTGTGTGTGTGTGTGTGAGGCTTTGGCCAGACTGTGAGAAGGCATCGAGGATAAGTCCTGCTTTCCAAGACTTCCTGCTCTGTTTTACAGCCCTGAACTCCTGGGAGCAGCTGTGAGCCTGTTCAATTTAGGCCAGACAGATGGAGACGGTGTTTGTGGTGATTGCATTAACATATCCAACCCGGTGAGGGACGCAGCTTTGGAGCAAGTTACCTCAGAATAAATGAAGGGCAACCGTTGAGGGGGCAAAGGAGGGCGGCCAAACCTGGGAGCGCAGTGGTGTCTCTCCCTGCTGCTCGTTCTCACCCTTGTTGTTCTCCAGCTTGTTTTCTGCCCCATCGGTCTGGTCGGGGTGGGAGGAAGGTTCCCAGCAGCTGATTATTCTAAAACATGATCAAGCCGCCTCATTGGTTCCCTCAGAGTAAATGATCCTTTTCACGGATCCAGCACATCAGACACATTGTCAGTTTTCGTGCCATTTATAGGGAAACTACAGCAAAACGAGCCTCTTGACTTCCTGCACGCTGGATAAAACATGAAGAAATTCCCGTGGATGCCTTGTAAAGTGCCTGTTGGGGGAACGGCCCTGTGACGTGGCCACCAGAACCCGTCCACGACGCCCCCTTTAGTGGATTTTCAGCAGTTTTCCAAAGGCTGAATGACTAAAGTAACCTTGCAGGATGTCTTCTGGTAAATAAATGTAATAATGTTTGATGCTGTGTTTGAAGAGACGTGAACACAAAAGCAGAATATTTCCAGCTGGGCCGCGTGGCTTCATTTCCAGTAAGATCCGGCTGCGTCGGTGTTGTCATCAATAACGGTATTGTTCATTCCGGGGTGGAGAGCGATACGCTGACGGGAAGCAGAGAGGAAAGATGCGATGACACGCACTCAAGGCCTGGAATGAAATCTGTCGGACTCAAGAGAGCGCTAGCGGCCAGAAGATTTCCCAGAATTCAGAGTAATTATCAGTGACAAATTCTTCTCTGAGCGATACAAACACGACATGCGGAAGAACCGGAGCCAGAAGGTTTTGGTCTGGATGGGAAATGTGAGATGATTCTCCAGCGCTGGTCTCCAGCAGCAGCAGCAGGTTGCACACAAACGCTGCAGAATCATCAGCAAAGGCGGGAAAACTACAGCAGAACTTTGACGGACCTTCATTTTCATAACAGAATCTCTTCTTTGTGGAGCCGCTTTGGGCTTTAAAAGGCTGATGTTGAGGAGGAAAAGACGGAGAACCTCATTTGTCCTTCCTACGTCTGCTCTCCCCGCGCAGGAACAAACATCCGTCAGACGGCCCAATTTGTCTGGATTTTATCCCAATAAAGCCAATTTAATCTCACATCCCATCACAACCAAGTAATCGAGATGATAAATGTCCGGACAATTCAAACACATTTTTCAGGCTTTAAGAACTCCCTCGGTTCCGATCATCTGGAGGTGACCTACGGATGTTTGACGCTACACAAGGTTACAAATATTGAGATTAATTATGGGATCCAACTGCTTTAGGAAAGATGGGATGATGATGAGTTTTCTGCTCCATAAATTGGAATATCGTTGTGCTTTCTCTTGGGTAATAAACTGCAGAGGGGTCAGCAGCAGAGCCTGAACCTGCAGCCCAGAACTTTGTTCAGGCCCACTAATTATTTCTGAAATGCTGCGTGAAATCGTCTCAATGCTGCAGCTGCTTCAACAAGTGGCCGCACCAAAGGGGGCAGAAGCAGACGGACGGAGGGCAAACGAGTCCTCCTGCTGCCACTAATCACCCGGCAACCACCTCCACCACTTCCCGTCTCGGAGGACTCACACATTCGTGGTGAAGATGCCGTAGATGAGGTCCTGCTCGGGCAGGTAGAAGGTGCTCTGCAGCTCGTTGTAGTAGAAGGGGATCTCGCCCGAGCGCGAGCAGTTGAGCCTGGCCTTCATGAAGGTGGTCCACGTGTCCTCCAGGAGGAAGCGCCCGCCGATGTCGTTCTTGCAGACCCGCGCCACGCGGGAATACACCGTCTTGCCGCAGTCGTGCTCCACCGCGTTCTCCCTCAGGAAGAAGAAGGTGAAGAGGCCGATGTCGTAGGCCGAGATGAAGTGGGGCTCTGCGGGCGGGAGGGAGAAGCTCGTTAGAGAGGACCTGCAGGGAGACATTCGTCTTCTCCAACGTGTTGCTCTGACCCAGTTTCATTAGTGACTTTAGTTACTCGTTACTTTACTCACCACTGCAGCATCACAGATGTGCACGAGTTCGAGGTCTGACATTAAATGCTGTATTTTTATGAATTTTCTGGATGCTGAGAACAGAACGATGCATTCCAAAGTCTAATTAATTGCTCCAATATAAATTTTAGCTGTTGTGGACAGAAGCCCTAAAGTCAAACGTGCAAATGAGAGGAGAGCTGAGGAGGGGGGGGGGGGGGGGGCAGAATAAATGGTTACTAATAAATCCATCTGATATTTTAATGGTAAATCCATGGAGCCATGTCTGTTAAACTGGGCGCCCAGTGCTGCCTTTACTGCCCGGGGTGAGACAGCAGTGATTAATGTCCCTCCCTGCTGGGGAGGTCGGCCCGTAAAGCTGAAGTCCAATTACAGTTTGAAAAGGACGTTAGCGTCATCCTCTGTAAACATGACCGGGAATCCCGAGTTCAGGTCTGCCGGCCTGAGCCCGGTCCACTTCACGCTGATAGAATGAGCCAAAAATACTCTCTGTCCGTTCCCAGATCCACTCATTTAGGTAGTTCTGGCTGCTAATTATAGCAGAGGTCGTTTAGGACTGGAAGACGTCATCAGTGCAGAGCCTGTGGCTTCAGCACCTGAAGATGAACGGATCCGCAGGATGTTTGGAATTCCTTCCAGAGGATGTTGAAAACTAATGTTTTTAGCCCGACATCAATTTGTTCTGTACAAAAGCCTTAAGAAAAGAAAGATTTAATGATATTATTTATTCCAAGGCTTTGACGACAGCAAAAATGTGTGTGTGTGTGTGTGTGTGTGACACTGTGAAGAGGAAGAAATCACCCGTAAAGAACCCTGGCAGTTCTCAGGGTCGACGTTGTGGTCGTGGTTAAAAGGTCACACGCTCCAGTCGGTGATTTAAATGATGAACGTGTTGAGTGTGACGGAGCTACTGTGGGCGTCGGAGCGTGACAGATGTTCTCACACACACGCGCGCACACACACGGCCAACAGCAACGTGTGTTTAGGCGACACTTGTTTCCCTCCAGTATGCTGCTTTTTGCACCTACCGCTGTGACAACAGATGGTTTCATTTATTTATACTCCTGCTTTACATTGTGCAGGAATATTCCAACATGCTTCTGTCAAACCAACTTAAATCAGGGAAAAACTGAACCACTTTTACTGAAAACTGATATTCCCGGGCTACTTTAATGAAGGCAGACGGGAGGCTGAGGGTGTATCTGCATCCTGCGTGGAGACGCTGTGGCCTGCATAACGTTATGGAAGGTGCGTGGGCAGGAACCTGTGACTGATGGACCCTGCGGCGTCCTGCTGAGCGCTAAACAGATTGTTCAATCTGGCAGGTTTGTGGGGGGCTGAAAGGAGGTGACGTCATCGCGTCACGTGACCCCGCCTTCAAACGCTGTTTAATATATATTCGGGTAAACATGTTGTGCAAGAATGATCTATTCATAATGGGGGGGGGCGCTCCTCAGTGTCAACAGTTTTGGAGCCTATTGTCCCCACATCGTGTGTATTTTACAGATATCAGTAAAACACGCCTTCATTTTCATCAGCCTTGAATTCTCTGCCGGGCGTTTCAGGAATTACACAATTCTCATTATTTCATAGCTAGCTAGCAGAATATTAGCTAGGCAATACAGCGGCGGCACAAGTACGAGCTGTTGTAACTGCGAGTGAGGGAATGTAAGGGATAAATGAATCTCACTTAGGAACGCACACGTCTAAATGAAACCTGGGAATAAATATTCACGATGTCGCTCTTTTTGTCCGGCACACAGACGAATTGTTTGGATTATTCCGCGGGAAACGGCAGCGATTCCCTCGCAATCCAGAAGCATGATGGGACACAGTGAGAGCCCGGCAGGCTACCGATCCAATAAGGGCCCAGATTGATTTGATCCAGGACCCCCTCCCTCCTCGAGCCGAGCGGCTCAGAGCTGGAAATGAGTTTTTCATTCACACCCCAAATCCATCAGGAACAAAACTCCATAACCTCTCGGAGACGCCGCGAAGCAGAGCAGGCTTTGTGTGTGTGTGTGTGTGTGTGTGTGTGAGCAACATGTGTGTTTGACATTGTAGCTGTGGTTCTACTGAGGAGGACACCAGCTACTCATCTTCTTTCCCTCCCACATGCTCACTCGCCTCCGTCACAGCTCAGAGACACACGGTGACGCGCGCAGGTCACATGCAATCCTGATACATATTGTATATACACGCACACACACACAGGCAAAGTGGTGTGTGCACACTGTGTGTTGTAATTTCACCCTCTCCCTGCTGCGAGGAATAATTACATCGCTCACTGGCTTCCCAGTCCGTCCGCCGCGCTCCGCGCTCGTCCTCATCCATAAGTCTTTTTTCATGCTCCGCACACACACAAACTCACACAGGCGTCATTTTTCCTTTCATTTTCTCATCCCTTCCTGACTTCCGTGGTTTTTATTGAGTCCACGGACCAAAGCGGTGCTGTTGCTGGTTGCATTATTCCAGATGAAAGGTCTGTTTTATGTCCAGCACGGAAAACGTCAGGGATGCAAATTAGGATTCGAAAAGAAGCTAAAGGTTCATGGTTTTATGTGACGGCTAATGAACGACTTGATTGGCGTTTAGATTTCTGTGTTCTACAACTGGTCTGGAAAGGCGGAAATGTCTCTTTTCTCCCTATGAAACGCGACTGTGGTCGTAAATATTAGTTTGCAGTTATTTCTAATAGAACAACAACAACTCTTAGTATATTGCTGAGGTGTGTTGGGCCACTTCATATAACTCTGGGGTTGATGTATTGAATCAGTGTGAAGGACGCTGCCATGGCTACGGTGATGACATGGGGGGTGGGATGGAGGTCACATGACCTTGGCCGATGAACTCTTCATGTTCTCCTTTTTTACATTCATTTTGCGTTCTGTGACATTTCTTATTTTTTTGGAGACTTTCTGTGGGGAAAACCTGTAAATGAGATGATGAGATACGTAACTATCTCTTAGCGGTGGGAATTATGGGCTGCAGCCCGACATGCGGCGTCGCCGGGCTAAAGTGCTGCGGCTGTCAGTCACCTCACATTCACTTTGAAGAACAAATGAGTTTGACCTTTCCTTCCAGAACAACGACGGCCTAAATCAAACCCTCCTGTGAGCAGCCCTGTGAATTCAGCCATCTCCCCGCTCCTGCATATCAAAGGTGGGGGGTGTCGTGGAAGGTCCGTCAACGGCGCCGCTGGAGCCCGACGACGTGTGAACGGATTCCTGCCGCGGTGCATTCAAAGGAAAACCCTCAGCGTCAGCATGGAGGAGATTATGGACCCCGACACCTTTGGCTAACGTGTGCTGCGTGTTCGGAACCGTCTGTGTGATCCTGGGAAAACAGGCCGGACCCGAGCGAGCCGCACCACAAAGGCCGACTGTACTCGTGCTGCTCCAGACGGGCCAAAGAAAATGTTTAAAGGGAGCGGAGGAATTTCCAGAAACTGCCTGACACGAGCGTCACCCCGGAGTCCCACCTCGGCCGGATTCTTGTGAGATCCAAAGATCTGAGACTCTATCAGATTACTAATCCAGCTCAGCCGGACTTCTCACGCAGAACCTGCTGAACTGGGCCTGCTGCAGTTGTGAGGCGCCGTGTTCTGTGCTGGGGGCGGCTGTGTCGTACCGTTGAGCCATTTGGAGTTGTACTGGGCGGTCCGCAGGGGGGGCATCCCTCCCATGCTGCGGTATATGACGGGGTCGCGCCCAGAGAAGTCGATGACGGTGGCGGCGTACAGCTCCCCGCTCTCCGTCACCACGGCGGTGGAGTTGTGCCGCGGGTCGTAGGGGCAGCGGGCCACGCCGTTCACCCGCTCCAGCACTCTGTTCATGTTGCCCACCTGCGGGGAGGGGGGGGGGGTTAGTCAAGATTCTAGTGGAATTGGCGGGTTTTTTGGTTTCTAACCTCTCTGGTGATGCACAAGGGCTGGAAGGCGTTGGTTCCACAGGTCATGATCTCGGTCCTGTTCACCAGCAGAACTCTGATGTAGTTCTGACACTCGACCTGCAAACAATCCATCAACTCAATTAAAGTTTCACACATTCCACTCCAGTCATTTTAAAGGAAACAGCACAATACACAGACTAAAAGAGATGAAAGTAGAGCAGAGGCGAGTGGATGCTTTCAACGTGCTGCTGCAGAGAACAATAGCTGTCTGCTGCTCTGCCACCAGACTGGGGGGGTTTAGCGCCTGCATGCTTCTGCTCTCATTGTTCCAGAGGAAGAATGCGCTCTTGCAGCTGAATGGAATTCTGTTTGTATCGACAGACACAGCCGGCAAAGAGTCGCGGCAATAAGAGCCAAATCTGTTTTCACAAAGGAGTCAAAGCCATTTATTAGTAATGACACATTTTATGTCATTTCACTGTAAGGGCTTTTTTTTTTTTATTCCAAAAGAATAAAGGAATAAACCTCAGAGGTGACTTAAATAAACTATAACTTATTTAATTAGAACTTTAATGCCCAAAGCTAATTTAGCCATTTTCCCCCTACATGGAACAACAATAGAACTAACTCCTGACTGAGGCTGGTCTGTGCTGAACCCTCCTGCGGGACCGGCGCAGCACAGACGACCCGAATGGGCCCGTCTGCACGTCTGGAGGTGCTGAAATCAAGAGCTGTAATTGAGGTTAGTTACCTCTGTTTTGCCTTTGCTCTGACAGGACTGCCTGGTTTCCTCATCCGGTGCCCATTCGGTTGCCTAGGAGACAAAAACAAGGCAGTTAAAATCAACAAGGATGACAAACGGGCCGAAAAGCAGTCAGCTGAGGTCTTCGGACGGCACCGAAAAGTTACGCAACAGCTGACTGTTGCTAATACTGTAGACGTACACAGAGAAGATGGCTGAAAAGACTTTAACCTCATTGCTGTTTGTTTATTGTGTAAACATGGCGACCAGCTTGGCCGCCAAGAGCTTATTTGAGGATAGTGGGCAAGGTACCCATGGAGGAGGCTGAAGGGCCGAGGAGGAGGGCATTAGCATGTAAATGGATTTCTCCCCTCCCTCCCCCCTCCGTCTCTCAGAAAGGCCCCCATCCCGGCCAATTCTGCTCCCATTGATGGCTGTGTCCCGGGCTTAATTATGGATGCAGGTAGTCGTGCAGCACGACTGCACCACACACACACACACACGCACACACACACACACGCACACACACACACACAGGGGCTGCTTGGCCAACAGAGCGCGGCTGGCTCTCGTTGAGAGGGGTGGACGACGGCTCTCTCTCTCTCTCTGTTGGAGCTGTTTGTATGTAAAGTGCCAGAGGACCCCCTGTTGAGTGTCACCGGCCTCATTTTACTCATCGTCCTTCATCGCCTCCTCTTCATTCATCTCACTCACTGGCCGAGTAGGAGCGATTCCAAAACTGCGCAGACGCTTAAAGAGAAAAATAGTAATAACTGCTTTTAATTTCCCTCATTTTGGCTGCTGTCTGCGTTCCTCTGGCAGGCACTAACGCCGACCCTCCAAATTGTTTTTCTTCCACCCAGCAGGACAAAGTTGGTCTAAAGTGAAGCCAGTCAAGTGTCGGCACTTAACTGGGTCAGTGTTCCTGAAGGATGTAAGCAGGAGGGGCAGGTCCACCTTCTACGCCATAAATCGTAAGTGACCCTTCTTATGTTAGCAAACGTCACAGGTGGCGGCGGCAGGAGCGGCAGCGGCAGCGGCAGGAGCAGGGGCAGCGGCAGGGGCAGGGGCAGGGGCAGGGGCAGGAGCAGGGGCAGCGGCAGGGGCAGGGGCAGCGGCAGGAGCAGGGGCAGCGGCAGGAGCAGGGGCAGCGGCAGGGGCAGGGGCAGGAGCAGGGGCAGCGGCAGGGGCAGGGGCAGGAGCAGGGGCAGCGGCAGGGGCAGGGGCAGCGGCAGGAGCAGGGGCAGCGGCAGCGGCAGCGGCAGGGGCAGGGGCAGCGGCAGGAGCAGGGGCAGCGGCAGCGGCAGCGGCAGGGGCAGGGGCAGCGGCAGCGGCAGCGGCAGCGGCTGTGGCAGCGGCAGCGGCTTCCCCTCCTGAAATATCCCGGTTACAGCAGCAGCTGCTGAAGGTTCCGTGAGTGTAAAAACCACACCGAGCCTCAGAGAGGTTCCATCCCTGCCGTTACGCAGCCCCGTTTAGCTCCAACAGGAAGTGGCCCGAGCTCATCTCCCAGAGCTGCCCCTTCGGACCCCCAGCAGTGGTCTCTGCCAACAAACAACAACAACCGTGACCGTCCCCCGAGCGTGCTAAACGAGATGGCACCTGCCACTCAAAAAGAGGCTCCGCCCCTCTACAGATTACCACCCAGGCTGCAGAAAGCAAAACATCAGTCCCCAGGCTCTCAGCTCCTGACAGCCTGGGCACTGATGGGATGACATCATTGTAAACACACACACACACACACACACACACACACACACACGCACACACACACACACACACACGGGGTGAAGGATGCCTTTGCGATGAATCACAGCTTTGGGTATTACCATCTCTTCAGCAGGGCCCCCGTTTCCAAGGATCCCCGTCGGCTTAACCTGATGACCTTCTGCAGAAAGTGCAGCCCCCCCCCCGCCACCCCTTTTCTGTCCATCTTCTCTTCTTCTTCTTCTTCTCCTCCTTCACTCTATTGTGGAACAAAGCCACACTCACACAGAGCCTGTGAGAACACCGGAATCCTGTCCCTCCAATGTCTTCACTCCATATTGAACCATGAAAAGCCAGGCTGCCAACAACAGCGTGAATTAAAGCAGAAACATTGGGATTTTTCACTCAACAGCGAGCGACTGTTCGGGGCAGACAAGAATATTCCCACATATGTCTCCAAAGCTGGTGTCTGCAGCTTCACCGACAGGAGCATAACTGGACTCATACAGTGTTTAGAACCACAAAATTAAAGAAATTCTGCTTGTTTTGGGCCCCCCGGGCCAACAACCGAGCGGAGCAACTCTTCCCACAGCATCTTCACCTGTCAGGTGAGTCTTCACTGGCCTCAGGTAGTGGCGACATCAGCTTTTCCCAGATCTGGGTTCAGTTTCAGTCTGGAATGTGTGGACACTCCAGTCAACAGGTGCCTGGTGCATCTTTCATGAGTGAGGAGCAAAGTGCCTTTAATAACTCATGAAATTGTGAATAATACATGATCTCCGCAGTGTTTCACAGCTCCAGTGCCTGACAGCACCTAAAATCTGGACTATCAGCAATAAAAGTATTCTGTAAATAACCCGTGAAACATAAATGTTGACGTAATGCTGGTAAATTGGGGGGCAATAATAAAAATACTCTATTACGTTATCACAGCGTGATTACACCCACAGAAATGAGCGTACGAACACTGCAGGTTCAGAGGAATCAGCAGCGAGGAGGAAAATAAGGTGGCAAAACTAAATCCTAATCCCTGATTGCGGTTTTTAGAATAATCCCACGCAGCCGACTCATTAATTGTGGTCGTGACCTCACGGGAATGTTGGAGCCGCACACTCGCCCGGCGGTTAATTACGCATTTCTCTTCATATCCCCGCACCTTTCTGCACGGAACGGCACTATTAATGTGGGGGGAGAAACTCCATCACTTTAATTACAGACAGGCGGGAAATGCTGGAAATTTAATTCTATTTTAGCAGAAAGAGTCGTCAGACCAATAAAATAATGGGGGGGGGGGCAGCTGTGGCCCCGCCTGGGATGGAGCGAGCCTTGATGAGGCTGACACACACTTTGCTAACATCATCTTCAACATTGTTTAAATAGAAACTCTTCAGCTGCGAATGTGAAAAACTAAACTAAAAGAGAAAAGAATGAGGCTCATTTCTAGAAGAGAAGAGCCTGTTGATAGATGCACAGGACGACGGGATTTCATCACACACTTGGGGTTTAATTCTCTCCGCTCGTCTTAAACTGATCTGATTATCAAACTGTGCAAAAGCCCAGTGCAACCAGCCTCACCCTACCGAATAAATCCAGTTATTCATGGTCATTTCTGCATAATTCTGCCAACAAACCCACACAAAAGGAAACTTTAAAGTTTCAAAATATCTTCACAAAAAATATTCATGTGCTTCCCAAAGCAAATATAAAAACCAGAGGTGCATGAAATGTGACTGGCACACACACACACACACACACGCACACACACACACACACACACACACACACACACACACACACACACACACACACACACACACACGCACACACACACACACACA
>NC_042285.1:26680686-26765686 GCF_901000725.2 Takifugu rubripes | reverse complement strand
TTAGTTTGTGGTGGCCAGGTGTAAATCATTCTCAGGATGTTGGCTTGTGTCTCCCTGGTAAACAAACTCATTTCCGTACTGATGTCAACACACACTTATAGCGGTGACTCTTGGAACGCCGGCTCCTAAAATGATCAAACAGCGTGTGTAATACCCAACAATCCCAACTGTAACTGCTCACTATTTTTTGCTTTGTTCTCAGTGCACATTGTTAAACTTTTCTTTTCGCCTGTATTTAGTTTCCTCAAGTGAATTATGATTGGAGACATGTGGCGGTTTCATAGTGGTTTATTTTTTGGCTATTTTTATTAATTTCGCCTGAAATAATTTAACTGAGCATATTGTAATAATTGGGAAGTGGGATAGAATGTTTGCCTTTCCGCTGTAGACTCTAACTGCAGGAGTTTCCTGTTGATCATGTAAACAAAGTTGTGTGTCGACATTAAAGAGTCTTTGATGAGGAACATTTTAAATATTACAAATCTTTCCAAGTCTGTTCAGGGCCATTTATTTGAAAGATTAGTGTACTAGATTACAAAACTGTGGATTCGAATGAGAATAACATGGCGTTTCCAAGTTACCCTTGAGTAAGGTACCAAACCACTAAATGGTTAGATATGGCCCAGCGATGAGCTGGCAACTGGGATAGGCTCTCGCAACACCTACACACACACACACACACACACACACATGGATGGATGGATGGATGGATGGATGGATGGATGATAACGACTCTTCATCTTCTGCAGTCTTGCACTGCTTTTGTCTCCACATTGTTCCTGGAATCTGTTGATCAATACCAGAACCAGAACCACCAACAGTCTTTTTCAGTCTTTGGCACTGGAACAAGAGCTTGGAACAAGACTGGGAACGAGCTTTCTGCTATACAAAATCAAGACTAATGTAAAGCATCATTTTCTATTGGCACAAATAAATAAATATACTTGAACCTTCGTCGTTGATGGATTTTAGAAGTCTATCTGATGCTGAACTAATTACAGCAGCAATCAACAGATGTTTACTCGGGTTCGCTGCCCAACAGTCCCGACTGATCCTCATTGCTGATGGATCTGCTCTCCTGGACTCCTCAGATTCCAGGAAATCCCCTCCCAAAATGCTCAAACTGCTCCAACATCCTTTGACATGTGCCTTGATATGGAGGTCTAGAATAGTGAGGACATTTCTTCTTACATCTGCAGAGGGTTAATTGAGGGTGTAGATTTCTTAGAATCAAGACAGCAAATTGTCTACGAGAAGGAAGTACTCTGTGTGTGTGCGTGCGTGCGTGTGTGCGTGCGTGCGTGCGTACGTGTTCATGCATGCGGCTGAGCCTGGGACAGAACAGAAGATAAAAACCTCAGCAGATGAGAGGACAGAAGGGGACGGACTGGACCTGCAGCCATCTCAATCTTTCGTTGGGTAAGTTAAATAACTTCTATATAACCTAACACTGCATGGCGTTAGGTTATATTTTATATACACAATAGAGCTGCAAATCTACGAAAGCAACATCCATCACTCACCAGTGACAAACCACATCAGTCCCTTCATAAATGTTAACATATGAAGGAGTTGTTCATATATTAGGTCATATTATAAGTTTAGGTCACAGTAAGGTGAAAACTTTTTAAAGTCAACAGTCTGAAAGTAGCATGCATGGAGGCGGGTGTGTGTGTGTGTGTGGGGGGGGGGGGGCAGTAACAGCAGCGTTATCATAAGAAGTTTGTTTTTCTAAGGTAAAACTCATAAGATAAGATAAGATCCCCCCCCCCCCCAGCACATCAGCAGCAGGACGGATGGCTTAGATTCACTTTTGTAGCCAGACGTTTAATCCTTTAATGTGCTCCGTCTGCGGCAGGACATGGACACTTTAAGACTTCTGTTCCTCATCGTCATGGCAACATCTGCATGTGACTGTGCAGGTAAAGAACCTCCGTTATGATGGTGTTTATATTTTGCCGGATTCGATTCTCTGATATCTTTACAACCAGAAGTCAGACGTTTGATTTTTCCTTTGCTAATGATTTAATTCACGCTGTCTCCTTTTTCCAGTGATGCAAATGTGTGAAAAACATAATTCGGAGTTTTTCAACCTTCTTGAAGGTGAAGCCTTCTTATTCCAACCTTGGGAAATTGAGACGGACCTTTATGAGGTCAAATGGTACCGAAACGTCACCCAGCCTGAGCCCATCTCCACGGAGGAAAACCAGCGCGTCCACTATCACGGCAAGACTCTTTTCTTCCTGAAGGTCCAGCCCGAGGACGCCGGAGTCTACTTCGCTCAGTAAGGGTTCAGACAGCTTCCTGCCAGACTGAGACGCGGAGAACTTTCAGAACTTCTGCTTCTTCTGCAGACACTCCGATGAGGACGGACGCTGCCACAACTACAACGTGAGCATTAAGGTCTTCAGATCAGAAAACGACACAAAGCTCCTCTATGGAAAAATCAAAAACTCTGACAGCAACATGAAGGTCCCGTGTCCAGGATGGATCAAGTCCATATGTGATGACCATAACGGGACCTTCTCCTGGATGAAGGTGCGTTTGGTCTGAATGTTGAGGCATCATGTGCTGTGAGGGTGGCAGTACAGAATAAAGGTTTTTGGTTTGAGTCCCCTCTCTTCAGTAAATGGGACAGATCTGGAATTTGAAGGAAACATCAGATTTAAGTTGTGGATGGATTTTTGTTTTCTCCCTGCAGGATTTCAAACCTCTGGAAGGCCAAAATAAAAATGACCTGTTGATCAAAGACGCCAAGAAAAAGCACGAGGGGGTGTACACGTGTGTGTGCACCTGGATGCACAATCAGACTGTGTACCGGTCGTCAGGCTCCAGGAGGCTCATCAAAGGTGAGGTGGCATTTTCAGGTTATCAGGACAGAGGTGTCCTTTTGGGGGGGGGGGGTGAGATGGCAGCGCGACACGTTTGTAACACTGCAAAAGAAGGTCAACTTGTTTTAAGACGACCTTGCTGTCGCCAGGGAGACGTCGGGAAATGTTGTGAGCTTTCTGAAGTGTTAACGGGGAAGTTTTAGGACCCAACCAGAACTGGGCTGGGTCGTCGTGACCTGACAAACGAGGCACTGACCGCTGCTTGTCTGAATGTAAGTTCATGACCGTTCAGTAAAGACCAGACGCAAGATTCCAAAAGGGAGTCGAAGGAAGCCGGTTGCCTCCAGGAGATCAGAACTGACCGGATCTCCATGAGTCCTCTCATTTGAGCATCTGTAGACACTACAGGGTCCATAACATAAAGAATCATTATATACTCACACACTTTTATTATATACTCTAAGTGCTGTAATCGTACATTTTAATTGTCACCTCTTATGTAGCGTGCGTACACATACTAACCCTAACTCCATACATATACACACGTATGTTATTTGTTGTGGGATTTGATCCAGCTTTGCTCTTTTTTCTGTGAATTAAATGAAGCGTTAAAGTCTAAACTCTTAAATTGTCATATATGTTTTTTTTCTTAATTAGGTGGTAGAAATTACATTTTGGTTTGTCGTTCACTCTAAAACTGAAATCTGTAATTTCACTAAATAAAATGTTACATTTGTTCGTGGTGTCAGACAAGTTAATCGTTTTATTCTTATTTTTTAAACTAGAGACACTTTGATGGACAATAAAATGCCTGAATTTAGTGCAGAAAACAAATAAAATCCAGTGTTTTAATCTGTGCTATGTGAAAAAAATTTAAATTACATCAACTTTTGTTGGATATTATACTTTGTGTTAAAATTCAACTTATAGGAATCTTTAATGGAAGCAACATCCCAACTACAGCTAAAACGCTCCCAGCAATGTCGCTAATAATACACATCATTTGTCTTTTTTGTTCCTGGCAGAGGAGCAACGTGTTCATCGTAAGCCCAAAATCCTCGTTCCAGAAACCAGTGAAGTGCTGGCTGATAAAGGTACACCTGAGCCCTCACACGCCAGAGCAAAGACACACACACACGCACACGCGCACACACACACACACACACACACACACACACACACAGGTCCAAACCAGCAAAAATAGGCCATCAAAAATGTCTGTTTTAAAATGTGAAGTGTGTCTATGTCTCTGAGGTCTGGAGAAGAAGCTGAACTGCTCAGTCTTCTGTGGAGTGAACGTGTTTGGTCACTGTAACGCCAGGTGGGAGGTCACTGGAAGGTCAATCCAGACAGATGGATACAGTCAAAGCATCGACAAGTAAGTTCCAGAAAAACAAAAATGTTGGCTTTAGGAGGTTCCTCATCAAGGTGGTGGGTGTGAATCCGTGTGTTCATGGGCAGTGACAGTGTTTTTTTCCTTCTTTGCTAGTGTCATGGATAACATTTCCAAGCACACCAAGTCTACTGCAGTCCTGACCATCGAGAAGGTGTCAGGAAGAGATTTCCAGACCACGTTCACCTGCATTGGGATGGGTTTATTCGAAACAGAATCAAGAAACATAACTCTGAGGCAGCGAGGTGAGCGACACCTCCCGTGTCTCCTCTCCTTCTGTTATGGTTCGGTTCTTGAACGTGACTCGTTTCTCTCCTCCTCCCTTCATCTGCAGGAGCGACAGCCACGGACGGGCCGATCCCTGGGGAGCGCTGAGCCGCTGACGCACCTGCAGCTCGTTGCCTTGATTCGGCGGCTACTTAAACTCCCCTCTCTTGGCCTCCGGTGCCGGATTGTTGTTTCGCCACAGCGTCTAGCTCCCACCCTCTGTAATCTCCAGTTTATCGCCTCCTGCTTTCTGTGTTTACTTCCAGCGTGTGAGTTTGTTCCAGTGCCTTGTCACTGCTGTTCGTTTGTACTTTTTCGACGTTTTTTTCCCTTTATGGTGATTTTTAGTTCGTACATTTTCTGTTGTTACTTTGCTAGAGTTGTTTCCGTTGCTACTTTGATTCCTTCGTCTTGCACCTTTTGTTATCAATAAAGAGCCGTTTCTTCTACTCTGCATCTGGGTCCAGGCCTCCTTGACTGTGCATAACACCTTCGCCACAGCTGCGTCTTTAATGCCTCTTTTTCTCCTGACAGGGATCTATTTTAGTTTTGACGTTCCAAACGTGAGCATCTTGCTGTCCTGCCTGCTTGTCGCTGTGCTGCTCAAGTGCTTCTTCATCGACATCGTTCTTTTGGTCCGTCCCTGCTTGTCGCAGATAAATCGCAAAACATGTGAGACACTGACCGGCCACTTTATTGGGTCCACAAACAGCTCATCAGCCGATCACTCGGCTGCAGCTCCATGTATTTATGTAGTGGAGACAGGGAAGTCGGAAGAGAGGCGGTTTAAGTGACTTTGAAGGTGCCAGACAGGATGGAGTCTTCAGAAACTGCTCAACTACTGGGACTTACACACCAATCACCTCTGGGGTCCACAGAGAGTGGTGAGGGCCGGCTGTGTGAGGTCAGAGGAGAATGGGCAGACTGGTTCCAACAGTAACTCACATGACCACTGGTTCCAACCAAAGAATGAAGAGCACCATCTCTGAACACACAGCACGTGGAGCCTTGAAGGAGTTGGACTGCAGCAGCAGAAGACCACTCCTGTCAGAACAGGAGAGAGGCTACAATTAGAACACTGGACAACAGAAGATTAGAAAAAGGTTGCTGGTCTGAGTTTTCTATGATTTATTAATATGTTAGTATCAAGGTGAATCTCAAGTGGCCGGTGAGTGTAAATCAAAGCAATGGAGAAGAGTGTGTGTGTATAATTGCAGTGATTTACCTGCTCTTCGCTAGTCTGTTCATACAGAACAGCCTCGGGTTCACATCCTACACCCGTGAACAACTCCTGGATATTAGATCGCAATGCCAGGAAACTTTTATCACCGATCTTCAACTCATCCCTGAGATCTCCAGGACGCCGGAGGCTACGCACTTTACCCGGCCGGGCGGAAGTGCTCGCAGGCGGCGTCGAGATCGTAAACAAAGGAGGGGGAAGCGCGGAGGGCTAAGAGCGAAGCTAAGGCTAACACCGCATCGGCTCTCTCTTCCCAGCATTTTCCTCGCCAACGTACGGTCTTTGGTAAACAAAATGGATGAATTACGTCTCCGACTCAACCACAGTAAGAGACTCTCGGACTGCAATGCCATGATTCTCACGGAAACTTGGCTAAACAGTGGCATACCGGACACAGCCATCGGGCTAACCGGGCGCTCCACACATCGGGCAGACAGAACAGCTGACGACTCCGGTAAGACCAGAGGTGGGGGGCTATGCATCTACATCAACAAGACCTGGTGCACCGACTCCGCTACTCTGAGGAGACACTGCTCAGCCAACGTGGAGTTTTTAATGGTTAAATGTAGACCGTTTTATCTGCCTCGGGAATTCACATCCGTCATCATAACAGCAGCTTACATTCCCCCGGATGCTAATGCCACTCTTGCGATGAATGAACTTCATGCGGCTATTAGCCAACAACAGTCCGTCCACCCGGAGGCTGCATTTATTGTTGCGGGTGACTTCAATCATTCAAACTTAAAAACTGTTCTTCCAAAATTCCACCAACATGTTTCCTGCAATACAAGAGGAAACAAAACTCTGGACCATGTCTACACAAACATGGCTGGTGCCTATACGGCAACACCCCTCCCCCACCTAGGACAATCAGACCACCTTTCTTTGTTCCTCACCCCCAAGTACTCACCCCTCATCAACCGCGTCAGGCCATCAATGAAGACCATCAAGGTGTGGCCGGCGGGAGCAGACTCCGTACTCCAGGACAGGTTTCAACACACGGACTGGAGTATGTTTACGCCCCAGGGCAGCTGTGGCTCACACACACACACCGACATTGACAATTTCACCTCCACTGTTCTGGACCACATCACCACCACCATCGACAGCATAACCACCACAAAGCGGATCACCACATACCCCAATCAGAAGCCATGGATGAACAAGGAGGTGCGGCTCCTGCTGAAGGTGCGCAACACCGCCTTCAGATCAGGAGAAGCCCAGGCCTACAGCACAGCCAGGGCTAACCTGAGGAGGGGCATCAAAAAGGCCAAGCACACCTACAAACGCAAGATTGAGGGTCACTTTTCCAGCTCTGACCCCAGGCGTATGTGGCAAGGCATCCAGGCCATCACCGACTACAAACCCAACAACTCCAGCCCCACAGTCATGGACACCACCTTCCTGAACGAGCTTAATACCTTCTATGCTCGCTTCGAAAAGGACGACAAGGACACTGCCACTAGGACCCCTCTCCCAGCAGACCACCAACCCATCACACTATCATCTACCGCCGTCTACACAGCCCTCAGCCGGATCAATCCACGCAAGGCTGCTGGTCCTGATGGCATCCCTGGACGTGTGCTCAGGGCATGCGCAGAACAGCTCGCCGGGATTTTTACGGACATCTTCAATCTGTCCCTCGCCCACGCAGTGGTCCCGTCTTGCTTCAAGGCCACAACTATCGTCCCAGTTCCGAAGCATTCCAGACCGACCTGCCTCAATGACTACCGCCCGGTAGCACTCACCCCCATCATTATGAAGTGCTTCGAGCGACTGGTCCTGGCTCACCTGAAGGACTGCCTCCCAACCACACTCGATCCACACCAGTTTGCCTACCGCAGCAACAGGAGCATAGATGATGCAGTCTCCATAGCACTGCACTCTGTGCTCACACACCTGGACAACACGAACACTTATGCACGATTGCTGTTTGCTGACTTCAGCTCAGCTTTCAACACCGTCGTCCCCTCCAAGCTGATCACCAAACTTGGAGACCTGGGCATCAACCCCTCCCTCTGCAACTGGACTCTGGACTTCCTGACCGACAGACCACAGCGTGTTAGGTCAGGTCACAGCTGCTCCACCACCATCACACTCAGCACCGGTGTGCCACAAGGCTGTGTGCTGAGCCCGTTCCTCTACTCTCTATTCACCCACGACTGCAGACCTGTACATGGATCCAACTCCATCATCAAGTTTGCAGACGACACAACGGTGATCGGTCTCATCAGCAACAACGACGAGACAGCCTACAGAGAGGAGGTAGAGCGCCTGACCACATGGTGCGCTAACAATAACTTGGTCCTCAACACCAGCAAGACCAAGGAGCTCATCGTGGACTTCAGGAAAGCAAGAGGAGGCACACAGGACCCCATCCACATCAACGGGATGGCCGTCGAGCGTGTCTCCAGCTTCAAGTTCCTGGGGACCCACATCTCAGAGGACCTGTCCTGGACCACAAACACCTCCAGCATCATCAAGAAGGCTCACCAGCGCCTCTTCTTCCTGAGGACACTGAGGAAGAACCAGCTATCCTCGGCTGTCCTGGTGAACTTCTATCGCTGTGCGATAGAAAGCATCCTGACCAACTGCGTGTCAGTCTGGTATGGAAGCTGCACTATCGCTGAGCACAAGGCCTTGCAGAGGGTGGTGAAAACTGCCCAACGCATCACAAGGACTACACTCCCTGCCATCGGAGACGTCCAGAGGAAGCGCTGCCTGCATCGAGCACGCAGCATACTCAAGGACTCCTCCCACCCCGCCCACAGACTATTTTCCCTCCTGCCCTCTGGGAGGCGCTACAGAACCCTCAGGACTCGGACCAGTAGACTGAGGAACAGCTTCTTCCCCAGAGCGGTGTCCCTGTTGAACTCCTGCTGACCCTTACACACTCCACACCTCACTACACTACAGCAGTTTACACAACAACTCACTAGCTTAGTAACCAATGTAGCTACTGTTTAAACCTGTCCTGCGCACTCATGCACTTTATCATCTGTATACACGTAATTTATAATTTGCACATCTCCTCTATCTTATGTAAATAGCTAAATAGCTCCTGCACTTATAGTCCAAGGCATTTAATGTAAACACCATCTGTAAAATATGTTTATAGCACAACCCGGTAAACAATTGTAAAATAACCGCCATACTGTATTTATTAAGTTATTATCCTCACTTGCTGCTTCTTTTGCACTTCTGGTTAGATGCTAAACTGCATTTTGTTGCTCTGTACCTGTACATGTGCAATAACAATAAAGTTGAATCTAATCTAATCTAATCTAATAAAAGATGCCCCCGGTGTTCACAATAGCTGTTACGGACGGGGTTGAGCAGGACCCGAACGCAGGCCAGGACACAGTGGTAAAATGGTCAAACAGCTTTATTTACCTGGGGGGGGGGGGGGCACACGAAGAACACAAGGGCAGCCCTCCAGGACTGCACAACACCCAGGGCACAGGAAACATCAGGGAACCAAAACAGTCCTCCAGGACCGCCGGCGTCTGCCCTTCCCAGGTCTACCGGTGAATCCTCCAACACCAGCAGTCCCCCTGGACAGCAGAGAACTCGGGAGTCCGGTGCGGCACGCTCGCTGGCCCAGCAAACGGCATGAAGACCCCGAACGTGCCCAAGAGACACGGAAGGCTGAAGCAGCCCCCCTGGACTGCAGGAAACTCCACACACGACAAGGAAGACCAACTAACACCCACACAAGACGAACAGAACACCCTGGCACTGACAGGCAGGCGCAACCTGCTTAAATAGGCAGGTGCCATCAGGTGCGCCTGCCCGCAGTGCCAGCTGCCACCAATTGTGCCCCCCCCCCCCCCCCCCCCCCCCCCCCCCCCCCCCTGCAGGACACCGGCCGACACAACCCAGAACCCCAACAATAGCAGGTTTATAATTTGTAATTAGTGTAACGCATGGATGAATTGAGGTTTCCGTGGGTTTGAAACCCCTGAATTTGTTTGTTTGTTTGTTTGTTTGTTTGTAATAGATACAAGGATGTATGATGCCTTTGTGATTTATCAAATGGAATGTCTGGACAAAAAAAAGTGAGAACACGCTTCACCAGTTCATCACTAAGATTTTACCCTCTGTGCTCGAGGACAAGTACAGATACCGTCTCTTCATTCATGGCAGGGACGACTTACCTGGGCAAGGTCAGCATCTAACAGTTTGATTTACTATTTATTTTGATCTTAGTTTAATCACTGGCTTCTGTGATACGTGGTGTGCATTAATCATTTGGATTCTCATCCGCCTCTATGACCATCTTAGTCAGTAACCTCCTTTTCAGCTGCACTGCCCGATGACTACTTTTACACTCGATCTTATCACCTAAGGATATTTTTACATTAAACTACAAAAAGTATGACAAAAACCAATTACACTAACCATTTCATGAAGTAATGCATTTTTTTTTTTTAAAAAACTATTATTTTGAGTTATTCTAAAAATATGAGTATTTAAAAGTTATGTTTCCTTTTCAAAAATATGTTGAAATTTAAACAGTCATTTACGTTCAGCAAGTAAATTCGACTTTGGCTCTTTTCCCCATCGATTTGATATGTGTAACTGTAGTTGCGGAGACAGTCCAGCAGAGGGAGACATGTTTCATTTTATTATTGTAGGTGAGTGCAGGAGCGGAAGCAGAGGACATAAATGACCATGTTTATGCTCTAAGGCAGCAATCAAGCAGACAAAAATCATGTTTATATGAATATCGATAACCATGTCATTGTTTTAGCAGAGTGAAAGCATCATTTAAAAAAATAATATATACCTTTTGAAAAGTAAGTTGAAGATCAATACCAGAACCAGAACCACCAACAGTCTTTTTCAGTCTTTGGCACTGGAACAAGAGCTTGGAACAAGACTTGGAACGAGCTTTCTGCTATACAAAATCAAGACTAATGTAAAGCATCATTTTCTATTGGCACAAAGAAATAAATATACTTGAACCTTCGTCGTTGATGGATTTTAGAAGTCTATCTGATGCTGAACTAATTACAGCAGCAATCAACAGATGTTTACTCGGGTTCGCTGCCCAACAGTCCCGACTGATCCTCATTGCTGATGGATCTGCTCTCCTGGACTCCTCAGATTCCAGGAAATCCCCTCCCAAAATGCTCAAACTGCTCCAACATCCTTTGACATGTGCCTTGATATGGAGGTCTAGAATAGTGAGGACATTTCTTCTTAAATCTGCAGAGGGTTAATTGAGGGTGTAGATTTCTTAGAATCAAGACAGCAAATTGTCTACGAGAAGGAAGTACTCTGTGTGTGTGCGTGCGTGCGTGTGTGCGTGCGTGCGTGTGTGTGTGTTCATGCATGCGGCTGAGCCTGGGACAGAACAGGAGATAAAAACCTCAGCAGATGAGAGGACAGAAGGAGATGGACTGGACCTGCAGCCATCTCAATCTTTCATTGGGTAAATTAAATAACTTCTATATAACCTAACACTGCATGGTGTTAGGTTATATTTTATATACACAATAGAGCTGCAAATCTACGAAAGCAACATCCATCACTCACCAGTGACAAACCACATTAAGATTAAGATTAAGATGTACTTTATTCATCCCCGTGGGGAAATTGAATTGTAGTAGCAACCTATACAAAGTATAGAAACAGAATAAATAAATACAGATAAGATTAGAACGTTATAAGCATATATAAAGCATATATTACAAGCATATATATATACTGTATAATATATACATAATATAATATATACATATTATAAGCATTATAAGCATATATACATAAATATAGAATAAAATAGAAATAAAATTACAACATAAACATTACACAATTATTGTTATTGGCTGGGTTAGGATGAGTTATACAGTCTGATGGTGGACGGCAGGAACGACTTCCTGTTCCGTTCCTTAGAGCAGCGAGGCTGCAGGAGTCTGCTGCTGAAGCTGCTTCTCAGTTTGTCCACTGTGTTATGGGGGGGGGGGGGGACTGTCCATGAGGCATTGTCCATCAATCCCTTCATAAATGTGAACATATGAAGGAGTTGTTCATATATATTAGGTCATATTATAAGTTATTATAAGTTGAAAACTTTTTAAAGTCAACAGTCTGAAAGTAGCATGCATGGAGGCGGGTGTGTGTGTGTGTGTGTGTGTGTGGGGGGGGGGGGGGGGCAGTAACAGCAGCGTCATCATAAGAAGATGCTCTGATAAAACATTAAGATTCATCTCAGCGCCGAGACATATCGATCTGAACTGAAATGTGAGCTCATCTGTCGCAATCTGCGGTTTTGATGCTGGGAAATGGCGCTGAACTCCTCTGCACGCTGCCTGGTTTTGTTTTTCTAAGGTAAAACTCATAAGATAAGATAAGATCCCCCCCCAGCACATCAGCAGCAGGATGGATGGCTTAGATTCACTTTTGTAGCCAGACGTTTAATCCTTTAATGTGCTCCGTCTGCGGCAGGACATGGACACTTTAAGACTTCTGTTCCTCATCGTCATGGCAACATCTGCATGTGACTGTGCAGGTAAAGAACCTCCGTTATGATGGTGTTTATATTTTGCCGGATTCGATTCTCTGATATCTTTACAACCAGAAGTCAGACGTTTGATTTTTCCTTTGCTAATGATTTAATTCACGCTGTCTCCTTTTTCCAGTGATGCAAATGTGTGAAAAACATAATTCGGAGTTTTTCAACCTTCTTGAAGGTGAAGCCTTCTTATTCCAACCCTGGGAAATTGAGACGGACCTTTATGAGGTCAAATGGTACCGAAACGTCACCCAGCCTGAGCCCATCTCCACGGAGGAAAACCAGCGCGTCCACTATCACGGCAAGACTCTTTTCTTCCTGAAGGTCCAGCCCGAGGACGCCGGAGTCTACTTCGCTCAGTAAGGGTTCAGACAGCTTCCTGCCAGACTGAGACGCGGAGAACTTTCAGAACTTCTGCTTCTTCTGCAGACACTCCGATGAGGACGGACGCTGCCACAACTACAACGTGAGCATTAAGGTCTTCAGATCAGAAAACGACACAAAGCTCCTCTATGGAAAAATCAAAAACTCTGACAGCAACATGAAGGTCCCGTGTCCAGGATGGGTCAAGTCCATATGTGATGACCATAACGGGACCTTCTCCTGGATGAAGGTGCGTTTGGTCTGAATGTTGAGGCATCATGTGCTGTGAGGGTGGCAGTACAGAATAAAGGTTTTTGGTTTGAGTCCCCTCTCTTCAGTAAATGGGACAGATCTGGAATTTGAAGGAAACATCAGATTTAAGTTGTGGATGGATTTTTGTTTTCTCCCTGCAGGATTTCAAACCTCTGAAAGACCAAAATAAAAATGACCTGTTGATCAAAGACGCCAAGAAAAAGCACGAGGGGGTGTACACGTGTGTGTGCACCTGGATGCACAATCAGACTGTGTACCGGTCGTCAGGCTCCAGGAGGCTCATCAAAGGTGAGGTGGCATTTTCAGGTTATCAGGACAGAGGTGTCCTTTTGGGGGGGGTGAGGTGGCAGCGCGACACCTTTGTAACACTGCAAAAGAAGGTCAACTTGTTTTAAGACGACCTTGCTGTCGCCAGGGAGACGTCGGGAAATGTTGTGAGCTTTCTGAAGTGTTAACGGGGAAGTTTTAGGACCCAACCAGAACTGGGCTGGGTCGTCGTGACCTGACAAACGAGGCACTGACCGCTGCTTGTCTGAATGTAAGTTCATAGCCGTTCAGTAAAGACCAGACCCAAGGTTTCAAAGGGAGTCGAAGGAAGCCGGTTGCCTCCAGGAGATCAGAACTGACCGGATCTCCATGAGTCCTCTCATTTGAGCATCTGTAGACACTACAGGGTCCATAACATAAAGAATCATTATATACTCACACACTTTTATTATATACTCTAAGTGCTGTAATCGTACATTTTAATTGTCACCTCTTATGTAGCGTGCGTACACATACTAACCCTAACTCCATACATATACACACGTATGTTATTTGTTGTGGGATTTGATCCAGCTTTGCTCTTTTTTCTGTGAATTAAATGAAGCGTTAAAGTCTAAACTCATATAAATTGTCATATATGTTTTTTTTTCTTAATTAGGTGGTAGAAATTACATTTTGGTTTGTCATTCACTGTAAAAATGAAATCTGTAATTTCACTAAATAAAATGTTACATTTGTTCGTGGTGTCAAACAAGTTAATCGTTTTATTCTTATTTTTTAAACTAGAGACACTTTGATGGACAATAAAATGCCTGAATTTAGTGCAGAAAACAAATAAAATCCAGTGTTTTAATCTGTGCTATGTGAACAAAATTTAAATTACATCAACTTTTGTTGGATATTATAGTTTGTGTTAAAATTCAACTTATAGGAATCTTTAATGGAAGCAACATCCCAACTACAGCTAAAACGCTCCCAGCAATGTCGCTAATAATACACATCATTTGTCTTTTTTGTTCCTGGCAGAGGAGCAACGTGTTCATCGTGACCCTCAAATCCTCGTTCCAGAAACCAGTGAAGTGCTGGCTGATAAAGGTACACCTGAGCCCTCACACGCCAGAGCAAAGACACACACACAGACACGCACACACACACACACACACACACACACACACACACACACACACACACACACACAGGTCCAAACCAGCAAAAATAGGCCATCAAAAATGTCCGTTTTAAAAAATAGATGTATGTGAAGTGTGTCTGTGTCTCTGAGGTCTGGAGAAGAAGCTGAACTGCTCAGTCTTCTGTGGAGTGAACGTGTTTGGTCAGTGTAACGCCAGGTGGGAGGTCACTGGAAGGTCAATCCAGACAGATGGATACAGTCAAAGCATCAACAAGTAAGTTCCAGAAAAACAAAAATGTTGGCTTTAGGAGGTTCCTCATCAAGGTGGTGGGTGTGAATCCGTGTGTTCATGGGCAGTGACAGTGTTTTTTTCCTTCTTTGCTAGTGTCATGGATAACAGTTCCAAGGTCACCACGTCTACTGCAGTCCTGACCATCGGGAAGGTGTCAGGAAGAGATTTCCAGACCACGTTCACCTGCATTGGGATGGGTTTATTCAAAACAGAATCAAGAAACATAACTCTGAGGCAGCGAGGTGAGCGACACCTCCCGTGTCTCCTCTCCTTCGCCACAGCTGCGTCTCTAATGCCTCTTTTTCTCCTGACAGGGATCTATTTTAGTTTTGACGTTCAAAACGTGAGCATCTTGCTGTCCTGCCTGCTTGTCGCTGTGCTGCTCAAGTGCTTCTTCATCGACATCGTTCTTTTGGTCCGTCCCTGCTTGTCGCAGATAAATCGCAAAACAGGTGAGACATTGACCGGCCACTTTATTGGGTCCACAAACAGCTCATCAGCCGATCACTCGGCTGCAGCTCCATGTATTTATGTAGTGGAGACAGGGAAGTCGGAAGAGAGGCGGTTAAAGTGACGAACGTGCCCAAGAGACACGGAAGGCTGAAGCAGCCCCCCTGGACTGCAGGAAACTCCACACACGACAAGGAAGACCAACTAACACCCACACAAGACGAACAGAACACCCTGGCACTGACAGGCAGGCGCAACCTGCTTAAATAGGCAGGTGCCTTCAGGTGCGCCTGCCCGCAGTGCCAGCTGCCACCAATTGTGCCCCACACCCCCTCCTGCAGGACACCGACCGACACAACCCAGAACCCCAACAATAGCAGATTTATAATTTGTAATTAGTGTAACGCATGGATGAATTGAGGTTTCCATGGTTTTGAAACCCCTGAATTTGCTTGTTTGTTTGTTTGTTTGTTTGTAATAGATACACGGATGTATGATGCCTTTGTGATTTATCAAATGGAATGTGAGAACACGCTTCAGCAGTTCATCACTAAGATTTTACCCTCTGTGCTCGAGGACAAGTACAGATACCGTCTCTTCATTCATGGCAGGGACGACTTACCTGGGCAAGGTCAGCATCTAACAGTTTGATTTACTATTTATTTTGATCTTAGTTTAATCACTGGCTTCTGTGATACGTGGTGTGCATTAATCATTTGGATTCTCATCCGCCTCTATGACCATCTTGGTCAGTAACCTCCTTTTCAGCTGCACTGCCCGATGACTACTTTTACACTCGATCTTATCACCTAAGGATATTTTTACATTAAACTACAAAAAGTATGACAAAAACCAATTACACGATGAGGGAAATGCATTTCATGAAGTAATGCATTTTTTTAAAAATTATTATTTTGAGTTATTCTGAAAATATGAGTATTTAAAAGTTATGTCTCCTTTTCAAAAATATGTTGAAATTTAAACAGTTATTTATGTCCAACACGTAATTCAGCAAGTAAATTCGACTTTGGATCTTTTCCCCATCGATTTCATATGTGTAACTGTAGTTGCGGAGACAGTCCAGCAGAGGGAGACATGTTTCATTTTATTATTGTAGGTGAGTGCAGGAGCGGAAGCAGAGGACATAAATGACCATGTTTATGCTCTAAGGCAGCAATCAAGCAGACAAAAATCATGTTTATATGAATATTGATAACCCTTTCATTGTTTTAGCAGAGTGAAAGCATCATTTAAAAAAATTAAATAAATACCTTTTGAAAAGTAAGTTGAAGATACGTTGGGTGTCATGTTCGTCCCATATGTGCGGCTCTTTTGCAGACTTCTCCTCTGCTGTCTTGTCCTGTCCTGTCCTCTGCTGTCCTTCATAGATCATCTGGAGCAGGTTGAGTCCTGCGTGCAGCAGAGCAAGACGCTGATGTTCGTCCTCACACCAGCTTCAGGGTCTGAACTTACAGAGCAACATCCTGCTGGGTGCCAGTACTCAGGAACGGAAGGATTTTCCTTGCACGTGAGACTTTCAAAACCAACAAAAGGATGAATTTGATGTCACTTATAAAACATTTGACCTGTATAAAATTCATCATTTATCAAGATTACATTTTTAAAAAATTGTTTTCAAGAGCAGAATTTGTGCAAGCAGGAGATTGGAACTAAAAAAAAAAAGCTTCTCTGTTAAAAACCAAAACTTTAGTTAATTTTAATATCAGTACATTTAGTGTAACACCTTTTCTTTCCCCCCAGATTGTGCTGCACCATGCTCTCATCCAGAGTGATATCGGTGTGATTCTGATACAGATTGGAGACACTGTACCAGGAGGATTCACCCATCTTCCTCCTGGCCTGCAGCACCTGATCATGAAGAGCGCCCCCTTGAGGTGGCGACACGAATCGCGATGGGCCGCCGCCAGGAACTTCCGCTTCTGGAAGAAAGTGCGCTACCTGATGCCTGCTGTACCTGCCGCAAAGCGCTGAACGTCACCTTCATTTCAGAAATAAATTAATATTAGATATCACTGTGAGCTTTGTCATTTCCATTAGTGTGTTTAATTTAAGTAATAACTCCTGTTTTACGTAGCTCAGATAATGATTTGTATGGACACCCTAGAAAATTACAATGTTTCAATGTCTTTCTGTACTTGCCTGATCTAATGCAGGAAGCCCCGTTAACCTCATGGAACATTAAAGATGATTTATCCCTCTCTAAGAGTTCTTTATTAAAATAGATTTCTTAAAAACTCAAAATTGGAAGTGTGTGTGTGTGTGTGTGTGTGTGTGTGCGTGAGCTCAGATGTTGGTGTTGTCCATCTGCATCCTCTGGGCTCTGCACATGTCCCTGTGTGGCCTTTTGGCCCCTGTGCCTGCTGGAGAGGCCTCTAGACATGACTGTGGTCTGCAGGGTGGGACATGTGCATGTCTGAAGATGTGTGTGTGTGTGTGTGAGTGCATGTGTCAGCAAAAGGAAGACAGCGGCACACTCCCATTGTTATGCAAAGATCTGTGGGGGGCTGTGGGGGTTGGATGATGCCTGGCCCGGCAGCTGGGAGCTGCTCCTGTCTTTTGTTCCTCTCTGACCCATCTGATCCGGCACTCGCCCTGGTGTCACACACACAGCCAGACACATGGCTGTGCATACACACACACACACCCACACCCACACCCACACACACACACACACACACACACACACACACACACACAAGCATTAATCAGCATGTATGCAAATGGGAAAGTTCAAACATGCATACTGTTTAATAGGCCTGGTGCGGCAGGGACGATCTATCATGACCTAACTGGGAGATCTGTGTGTGTGTGTGTGTGTGTGTGTGTGTGATAACAGCATAGCTGTGAATTTCGCTGCTGTAGGTTTTTTCATTATAATCGTCTGAGCCTGGGAAATTTTCCCTGACTGACCCTCACTGGAACTGAACCAGAGGGACACTGGGTATCCAGACCACATCAGCAGGAAGTATTTGAAAGCAACACTTGACCTTTTGTTTTTGGCCAGATTGACAGAATCAGACTTGAAGATGGAATGAACGAAATCCCCAAATTTCAAGGATGATGAGGATGAAGAATTTCTGTGGTCATGCCAAATCTCAGCGTCTGTTTCACCGATTGCTACACACACAAGGCTGAGTGAACAGCAGGTGGGGTGCGTGTGTGTGTGTGCGTGTGTGCGTGTGTGTGTGTGCGTGCGTGTGAGTGTTTTTTCCTTGCTCCTTGAAGTGACCCTGAGGTCACCAGGCCTAAGGGCATCCTTTTGTGTCTTCAAAGTCCCCAGTGACCCTGGTGGCCCCTAAACACACACACACACACACACACACACACACACACACACACACACACACACACACACACCATGTGCTCTGGTTTGTTTGATTTACCTCTTGATAGGAGGAAGCATGTGCAGGCCTTGTTAGTATAGTATTATCTATAATGTGTGATGTGTGTTTATGTTCCTTCCCTCATCCCATTTTCTGTAGTTTGTTTATTTTTGGTTTTTTAATCCATCCATCCATGTATCCCATAACCGTACAGCAATACTGAACACAAATCAACTTTTGAATTGCTATTTCTAAAACAACAAAGTTGCTCTGAATCAAATTTTACACCTCTGCATTGAAGAAATTGTTGCCTCTCCAGCACCGATTCTACCCAGTCGTGTTCAAGACTGCGACCAAAACTGACCTTTACTGAACCCACTTCTGTGTCTGACAGTAGCTACAGTGTTCTAGAGGTCAAAGGTCACTAGCCTCCATAGCTTATCTGACCACACACCTTCCCTCCAGTTAGATTTCCCTCCCATTCAGGCTCTGATCCCAACACGTGAGCAGCAGATTTGATTTATAAGTCATTTTTGAGAAGCGTTGACTTTTTAAGTCCTTTCTGTTTTAAAACTGATGATCTTAACTTCTTTTAAAAAAGAGATTCAGCCATTGTTGCAAGATCATATCACAGGACAGCAAAAGCATTTTGACTGCTGCTGCAGCTCTGAGCTGTGATGCATTCAAGGACCCAGTTAAGGTGTAGGAGAGGCAGCCGGGATGGGACACCTGCTCGTCCTGCGAGCAGAAGCAGATGGGCCACATGGTTCCTGTTCCCTGAGGAAAAAACCTGTCAGCTGAGCCCCAATTAAAGAGTCACTGCAAGTCAGAGTGGTGTGGGTGTTGGGAGGGCAACCGAGAGCCGAGAAAATAGGAGCAAAATAGAAATCACTTTAATATGTGGAGAAGATTTAGGAATTGTGCTCTTATTGTTTGCAAAGTAGTGTACTGTGACTGAATGAGAAAACATACAACAAGGAAGTGGGGAAATTAGACTATGAATACAAGAAATGACACATTAGAACACTAATTGTTGGGTATGAATCACAGGGGACGGAGAATCTGTGTCCTCAGTCCCTGAAAAAAATGAGTCTATGCTAAACTCTGCTGTGATAACTTAAAGTTTATCAATGCAACACATCTAAAAGCTACGTAAAAAGGCAATTTTGTACGTCAATTAATCTTGGGTGCCCCCTAGTGGACAAATCCAGAACAATCGCACCGGAGGCGAAACCAAATTTCGTTTTATCTGAATCATCGGCCACGGTGAGTCTAAACCACGTGACAGGCCGCAACTCCCAGGCTTCATTGCAGAACAATGAAAATAGCCTTAATGCTAAAAAAAGAGGTGTCCTTTTGCACAACATCTAACATCATTGGATGCTCTGCGACGCGTCTGCGTTAAACAGTGTTCTGTGAACACGAACTCCCATGTGCCCACCAGGCTGAGCGCGCGTGTGAACGTCTTTTTAAATACGGAACCAAAAATCTCAGAATGATATTTCTCAATTTGAGCTCTGTGGTTTGAGAAAGACGCTGTGTCACTTCCTCCTCTAAGTAGGCCACGAAGGAAGCATGTGATCATGCACGTTTGGCCCTGACTGGAAGGCACCAAGCTGTTTTCAGTACTTGATAGAGCATCAATAGCCACGCTGGGAAACAGGTGACTGGAATCCTCCTGTTATCTCAGAAGGATCAGACGACCCGTTTAAAGATAAACACATCTAGAGGGACGTTTAAGCACTTAAACAGGAGGAATTTGCTGTTGGATTCCAGGTGAGCAGCTCTGCAAATTGTTCTGTTAAGGTCTTTGTTAATGGCCTCCTCTGAACCAGAAAGAATTTTCCCTCTTTCACAGACAGACACCCCCATGCTGCTGCTGCGTGCACACAATGAAGATCTCCTTGCCCCCATCCCATCTTCTCTATCTCTTTTTCCTCCTGTTGTGTTGAAGGCTTGTTTCCCTTCACAGCTCCTGTTTCCACCTGCTTTTTTTTCTGTCAGAAAAGATGGAACACCCACATGCACACACGCTTCTAACACCTATTTCAGAGGACACACTGCTTCTAATATAATTTGGTGCATTGTCTGACTCAGGCCAGTCCCCCATTCACGAAACAAAGCGGCAGCCGCCCCCAGTGGGCCAGGTGTTCCACAGGGCTCAATACTGGGGTTTTTTTTTTTTTGGTCTTTCTCCTCATCTATCTGTAATTGTGTGTGTGCATGTGTGTGTGAGTGTGTGTGCAGCTGCTCACCACGGGTCCTTCTTTGTGTTCCCCTCCCCACCATTGTCAACTCATGCCTTCTGCATTCATGGCTCGAGCTGGCAGACAGACTGTGTGCGTGTGTTTGTGTGTGTGTGCGTGCGTGGGTGTGGGGGTGTGTTGGGGGAGTGCAGGAGGGTGGAGATTTCCTAGCTGCTCTTCATTGGTGGAGACCTGGGTGATGCTGCATATACAGAATAAGTATAACAGTGAAGACATTAAGGCCTGAGACACGTGTTTCTGGTCCGGCTCCTGGCTCCCTATTGGTCGGTCAGGAGAAGAGGTAGCGGTAGGTGCCCTCCGATCTAATTTGTCTGTCAGTGACACTGTTGGACCTGCAGCATTAGGACACAGCTCTCTTCACCAAAAAGGAGAACCAGAAGAGCAGCTGATTACAACCGCTGCTGAACTTCACCAGGGAAATCAACCCTGCCCAGGCCAAACTGGATTGTCAGCTTTATTTCACAACTTGTTACTGGATACTGACACTCAGCTATTGTTTTTCATCACCGTTTGCCTTATTATGGTTGGGAAACTTTCTGTGGACTGACTCAGGCTCTGTGCTGCGTTGCCTTTCCTCTCTTTTCCTTGGAGCTGTGTGGTGAGTTTTTTTTAATGGTCTTTTTCCTTTGTTTTGGCCTCATTTCATCTCAAATTTAACACATTAGAGCAGTTTTTAATGCATGCCTTGTTTACAGTTTAGGGCTACAATATCAGTCCCTCAGATCTTCAGTGCTGAACATTTTCTGCCCCCAGCGGGGCAGATCAATGCCGTCCTCAGGGTTAATGACAAAACTATGATCATCTTAAAGATTAAATCTGTTGAGGTTAAATGAAAAGAGGGTTTTAAAAGGGATGTGTTCCTCCGAATGGTATTAACCAGAGGCATTCTTTGATGTTCTAACAACAAGGAATTTTCTACACACGAGAGGCACCAGAAAGCTTCATGAATTCACACTAAAGCCTCTTATTGCATATCTATAAGTACAGAAATAAAATGTATGATTATTCAATCATGTGAGCTAATGATGCCGGAGCCTTGGGGACTCAGTCAAAACTCTAATTTTGCCGGTGGTTTGGAAACTTCTGGGCTGTGACGCACCTGAAACAAGACCTCAGCCCCTGCACAAACCAGAGGTGAAAGTGAGTGCAAAAACCCTCAACGCCCCCCAGCCAAGAGGTCCCATGACAGGCAGTGGTGATATGTGTCACTGGGGGAGAATCTGGACACCACCAGTTGCAGGAGAGAACCTGGGGGAGGGTGGAGGATGCTTTCAGGGAGGTCCCCTGTGGTTTCAGGAGGCATCTGTTGCCCTTAACCAACCCCCTCCACCCCCCCACACACCTCCCCAGCCGGTCACCGATGTGGCAGACTGGCTCACTGCCGGGCTCAGACGACAAATGGATGGCAGGCATGCACGGCCCTAAGGGAGCGATCTGGGTCTGGCCTCGGGGGAGCTCACCCCACCCGGGGAAGGGGGGGGGGGTAGCCCTGGATGGTAACACATGCAGCGATACACAGTGCAGCGGCTGTGCAGACTGGCTGGCTCACGGATATGTTGGCTGCAGCATCTGCTCACTGTGGAAGACGTCATCATGCATCGTTTGGCAGAGGAGTTAATCTTCTTAAATATTGGCATTAAATACTGTTTAGCCTTTTTTTGGAATCGATCGACTATGATGAGCTCAATAAGGTGCACGGAGACACTTGTGCTACTAACATCTGAAGGACAATTAATTATACCCATAATATTTAGTATTGACTAGAATTCTTAGCCTACAGATTAAACGAATATCTGGCTCGGGAATATGTGTTGAAGAGAGTAAATTACATCCATCTGCTTTTGTCTGACCGACGCACCGCTTGTTCTGCTGACTCGTCTGTCTGACGCCGACTTACCAGGCAGGCTTCATGTAAATGTGCGGGTGTGTTTTGGTGGAGGTGAACGGGTTTAAAGACCCCCAGCGTGCGTCTGTGCATGCTGCCGGGGCTGGGAGAACAATGTCCCCATCACAGGAGGACAGATTGGCTGGCAGCTGCATTACCTCCCCCCACCAAACACACACACACACACACACACACACATGCTCTTTCTTTTTTGTGCCTCTTTTGTTGTTGGACTAAATTATTCAAGTTCTCTTGTGACATACATTTGGCGAACCATGGTTGGGGTCGGGGAATTAAGAGGCCCCTTCTTTCCGGTGCTTTAGCCAAAAAAGATTGTCAGATTTCCTATGTGTGGAAAACGGTCGGTGTTCTAAAACCCACTCAGGTGTGACGCTTTCACATCCTTTGGAACAGGCTGATGCTTTGGAAGTACCCTACAGGGGTATTTCCACACAAACACTGTCCCCTACAAACATGCTGAAGCTTGTTTGTCCTGGTATTAAAACAACCCAAGAGGCGGCCTGACTGATCACTGATCTGTGACTCCAGACTCCCAAAGAGCATCCTGGTTAGAGCTTCTGCAGAGGACAGGAAAAACAAGTTCCTGACATTTTTAACAGTAATAAATAATTCTCTATGTTTGTGGTTAGAGGTTTGACAGTTCGAGAGAGAAACTGAAATTACGTTTAGAGGCAGATAAAGGCAAAGTTCCTTTGATTCTACAATATAAAGGACAGATGTATTTGAATATATGCCAAAATAGAAATGCTGTTTAGTCAAGCCACGAGTCACACCTAACATGAGGCCTATTATGGGATATTATAATAAGTAGCTGCAGCAACAGTTCTTACAATGACTAATATAGGTTGGTTAGTATTTTGCCTCTAGTCTACCTGCTTTTCTTCTAGAAATTGAGCTCAGTGCAGCTAAGATACAAATGAGTAGCGTCAGATAATCCTGGATGGCTTTGAACTTGCTTATTTAACATAGGTTTGCTGATCAGCGGGCCTGATCCCCTGGGGGCAGTTACCTCGTGAGTTTCGGGGGACTTTTTAAAACTTATGACACACTTATCAGTTGACACAATCCCAGCGCTGCGGTGAGACCTCAAGAGATCAGTGGGAGGTTGGTGAAGCATCAACCTCCCACTGATCTCTTACAGGTCAGCTGACTGACAGGGGTCCTCCTCAACAAGCACTTTTGAAATCAAAAGTAAAAGAAACTGGGATGATAGCATATAACCAGGTGTTTCCTGTGTCTCTCCCTCAAGCTTCAACACCAGACCCAGGCATTTGACTGTTATCGGCAGTAACGGTGGGGTCCGACCGGTGCACGGGGAGCTCACGGAGAGCGCGCAGCTGGACGCATGAGACATCTTCATGGGCGTGAAGGACCATCTGAAGGATGGGACAGGTCACATCCTCAGCCTGGGGCTGGATCTGGACTACCTCCAGGTGGATGGTGCAGATCAGCAGGCTAGTCTCAACACTCGGAAAGGTGCTGGAAGCCACACCCGGGTCCGGGAGCCAAGGGCCGCTGCCCTGGATCACAGCAGGAGCACTACCGGGAGCGGCTGCGCTAGCTTGAGCCCCCATTTGAGTTCCAGCAGCAGCAGCAGCTGCTGCAGTAACTTCTCTGAGGAGAGTGCGGTTTCCGACAGCGATGAAGAACATCTTCCAGGTTCTGAACCTCTGAAAGAGCCGTCCTCAGTGCGTCAGAGAGTTGGGCAGGACCTGGACCTACAAAATACTTCCCCAGGCGTCCACCCGCAGGAGCAAACATTAACACTCGCTGACACCGCCACCGTCTGCCGCACCAAGGTGGACTTTGCTTTAAAACTGGGCTACTCTGAGGAGCTGGTGTTACAGGTGCTGAGAAAACTGGGCCCACATGCACTCATCAATGACATACTGGGGGAGCTGGTCAAACTGGGTACCAAGACAGATTCAGAGCATCAAGGAGCAGCAAATCCTTCTCAGTTTTCCTTCTCCTCTTTGACATCTTCGTCCTCCAGCTCCTCTTTGGACTCCTGTCATTTACTCTGTCCATCACTGCTGCAACAGGACAAAGAGAACCTCCGGCCAGTTGTGGTGGATGGAAGCAATGTTGCAATGAGGTAAGGCGGAGATGTTTTCAGAAACATCACACGGCCATGTTGCTGCTTTTACACTACAATTCATTACTCTCCTGGCAGAAGAGATAAGATTGTTTTTTGTACAAACACATCTCTTTCTTTTGCAGTCATGGCAATAAAGAAGCATTCTCCTGCCAAGGAATCCAGCTGGCTGTGGACTGGTTCTTAGAACGTGGTCACCATGACATCACAGTCTTTGTTCCGGCGTGGAGAAAGGAGCAGTCGCGTCCTGATGCTCTCATCACAGGTAGCTTGAAGTTGCTTTCACAAATGAATCAGCAGGAGGTTTAGTTTGGTCCAAAACAACAGGCAACTTTTTCATTGGCTTTTATGGCCACGTGTAAACACAACAAACAGAAACAAGCAACGCCAAGCTGACATCCCCTTACTGAGCTTTCCAAATATTCCTTCCTTTCTTCCTACTGTAGATCAAGAGATCCTCCGTCGGCTGGAGAAGGATAAGATCCTGGTCTTCACTCCTTCTCGCCGGGTCCAGGGCCGCCGTGTCGTGTGCTACGATGACCGTTTCATTGTCAAACTGGCCTACGAGTCAGACGGCATAATCGTGTCCAATGACAACTACCGTGACCTGGCCAACGAAAAGCCGGAGTGGAAGAAATTCATTGATGAGCGTCTGCTGATGTACTCTTTTGTAAATGACAAGTAAGGCAAAGGCAGTCTCTTGACCACAGCTGCCTCGTTGCTGCTGTTTACAGTCCGTTGCCAGCTAACAGCAAGTACATTCAAGCAGATGAGAAAAGTCTTTTTGATGGCTGTTAGCTATTTGAAACCTTTAACTGCATCTGTAGGTTCATGCCACCGGACGATCCACTGGGACGCCACGGACCCAGTCTGGAGAATTTTCTCAGGAAGAGGCCCGTTATTCCGGAACACAGAAAGCAGCCATGTCCTTATGGTAACAGTCCAACCTTGAATTATTTTTTCTGCCTTTGGGTATTGAGGTGCTTTAGAACACTCCCATTTATAACAAATTAAATCAATTTTCCTTTATTTTTCAAATAGGAAAAAAGTGTACATATGGACACAAGTGCAAATTTTACCACCCTGAAAGGGGCAGCCAGCCCCAGCGTGCTGTGGCCGATGAACTCCGTGCGAGTGCCAAAAGCTCTTCGGTAGCTTCAAAAGGCCAGCTAGAGGATGCCCTGATAGTGAGGAGCCAAAGTTCTGGTCAGATAGAAGCCATGAATGACACTGGACAATTCTGGGACATTCCAAAGAAACAACCACCCTCAAGGACTCAGAGCACCGTCACTGACCTCTTGGACGACAGCTTTCCCATTCAGTCCAAACTAGAAGGACGCCGGGGAAGTAGCAGCAGTAGTAGCAGTAGCTGTAGTAGCATTGTGGTCCACTCTGCTCCAGTAGGACCACCATCAACAAGATCTGACCGGTGGGATTACCAAGGAGGGTGTAGCACCAAGGTCACAGGAGCTATAGTGCCTAGTCTGACTGAAACTCGTCACCGATGTGAGTCTCCAGACCAAGGCTACAGCTCACTGGTAAAGGCCTACTCTAGCCTCAGTCTGGTAGTACCACAGAGTCCCGAGTCTTTCTTCCCTACTGGATCATTGCTGTCCGATTGTAGCAGTGAGGGTAGCGCCAGCTCAGACTCTTTCTCCCCTGACCCGTTGTTGGATGATGGCCCCAAGTGCCACTATCACCATCGCCACCACCTTCCACCCTACCATCATCTTCATCACCATCAATGCTCGGGTCAGCCCACCCGTCCTGCGAGCCACGTGCCCCCCCGAACGAGTCAGCACGCGCCGTTCACCTCCACCCCTCAAGCATTGTGGAAACAAAATGGGTTCAGCTTGGATGACCACCTGTCACCTGCCAACTCCTATGCAGCTCCACGTGTCTTCAAGCCCCCTTCAGCCCACATCCCACCCCAACCCCAGCATCCATTTTTGAATACTTTTCCAGAGGAATTCCAAAATTATTCCCCCCTTCCACCCCAAACATCTATGGCTCCCTCACAGTCTCCGAGTACCTCTAATGGTCAAAATACAATGGGCTCACTGTGGCAGGACATCAGATTCCAGCATTCTCCAGTATACAAAGGCTCACCAGTTAATTCCAGAAGGACCTGTGAGTTGAATCAGCAAGCCCAGAACCATGTTAGGTGGGAAACCAGTTACCAGCAGTCCCCCAAACCTTGCTATGATTTGTTTGCCATCAAAAGTGTTCCAGAGATTCAGGATTGGCCTTCTCCTCTAGAGAGGCATGCACATTTATCGCCACGTGGTCTTTCAGGATTAAGTTTTCCATCCCTTCGTCAAGTGTCCCTTCCACCCATCCCAACCCACAAAGGCTATCTACCCCAGCGTCAGGAGCCCCCAGCCTTGGGGCGATACCAGGACCTCAGGGAGAAAGTGTTTGCCAACTTGTGCCGCATCTTCTCTCCAGAGTTGGTGAAAGTGGTGATGACCAAGAACCCTCACATAATAGATGCTCAGGAGCTCGCAGCAGCTATTTTGGTGGAGAAATCCCAACAAAGTTCTTGAACGAAGCGAAATGGTGAACCTACAAAGGCAGGCGAACCGGCCTCGTGTCTGCAGGTCTTCTAGTATTGCCTTGAAAGTGATTTTCATGTTTTTTTTGTAAAGGGAAATTGTTCTTTTCTAAACTTAAGTAAAGCGATCCGCCTGCTTTTTCTGCACTTGAGTTCACGAAAGGTTTCGAGGTTGTTTGCTGTCAAGGCAACGGCGACAGTGTGAAAGAAGAGGCTGTTTATGTGCGTCAGTGTTTTTTTTCTGTTTTAAATTAATTTATTTGCATTTTAAGTTATATACATATGTTTAAAATATTCGGTTGCTGGCACTTTTTTTTGTTATTATTGTGTTTCTTTGGCAATCATGTGAGGGCACAACTTTAAATCTGGACTTTCCACTTTTGTGCCACCATGCAAATTCCTTCGCACCATTTAGCTTAGCACTGACAGGTGCTGGGTCAGACGCTTCGCAAAAAAGGAAGTGAAATTTACTTGGCAACTACAAAAGAAAAATCGCAAAAACTCCATGACCCCCCCCCCCAACTGTAAATCATAGTCAGCTGACTTCTGGCTCTGTCAGGTTTAAATATTATTTAAAGCACACCTTCAGGCTGCGCATGTAAACACGCTCAACATTAATTACCCTGTTTAGGCTGTAATGCTGACAGTGGCAAAGGTTGATACAGTATTATTTTATCTTGAGTTTTCTGTTAATTTATTACTTTTATGCACGTCTGCGTTGCACGAGTCTCATATATCGGCGGGGAGTGTTTAGGTACCCCTAACAGGGTGTGGTCCACCCTTCTGTTGATGCAGAAAGAGCCACAGCTTTTGCAGTAGAAGGGCCACAACAGTGACAGACGTGTTGTTTTGGGTTAGAAATGACGGTTATGGCTGTAAACGTCCACTTACTTGAAGTCACGTATGAAGGCAGATCAGTATTTGTGCCCCTCAGCTTTTTCGTTTCAAACTCTCTGCTGAGCCAGCAGTTTTTATTTCACGTGAAGCACTTTGAACTGCTTTTGTTATAGTAAAATAATATCCTCTCCACCCGAGTGATTACGTTAATATCTGGGGAACCGTTGATACAAAGCTACACCTCTTTGCAGATGACACCTCTTTGTTGATACAAATTGTATCCGATACACTTATAGAACAAGAGAGTTGTTCATATGAAAATATATGAGCAGAAGCAAAAATATTTCAAGTTGAATATTGTATCTGTTTCAAGCTGTCACATTTGGGACTTTGCCTTTATTTATATAAAGGTTATTAAAAATGCCTCTAAGTGCAGACGTCTTAAATGCACTTTTTTAGGAAAACACCTGATTATTCTTAGTCATATTGCTTAACTGTACGTATGGTATTGTTGAATTAAAGAGGGGAAAAAAAAACCTCAAAACTATCCAGGGGAGATGTTGACTGAGCTCAAACCTGAGAATAAAAGCACCGTTTCAAAATATGTGTAGTTAAATACGGTTTTTAAAAAATGCTGGCGAGTTCTCAGTATTCACAATTAGTGCTTGTTAGCATCTGACAGCTAACATTTCCTCTTTGGTGCTGTACTATAAAAAGATTCACTTTCAAAGACGTCCCATCTCAGGGCTAAAAGTCTGTTACCAACCGACACTCTGTGGTGTTGAGCCGTGACTGACAGCTTATTTTATCAGTCAGGTGTTGCTATGCTACCAGCCTAGCTAGCACTGTGTGCTAGTGCTTGCTACAGGGTTTGTATACTTGAAATAAGCCTAAAGGTATTGACATTCCTGTAGCTTTTCATGACAAAGGGTGAAGTAATACAATATTGTTGTATTATAATAACAAGTATTTCTAAAACTGTTCTATATTTTTGTTTGTTTGTTTGTTGTCTACTGGGAGAGATTGTAGTCCATATCAAAACAAACAAGGAACCCATGGGACATCATGTTAGCTGTTCTGTTGCGTTGCTACTTCCTGTTTCTGATCACCGGAAAAGTCCAAACTCAATATGAGCAAAGCAAATTATTTATTTCTATACTTTTGCAAAAACAAACAAGGGAAACGCTACAAACATTATAATTAGCTTTAGTTCGATCTGGTGACTTCCTGGCTACGCACTTCTTACCTGAGACTGGAAGGTCTGGTGAGTTTGATTTGTGTGTTCTAAACCTGCACAAATCAAAGACAACAAGGGACACCTGTAGCCAGCCTCGTTAGCCTCTTAACGACAGGGTCAAATACTGAAATACTGTAGCTCAGAATAGACAAACCCCTCACGGGTGCTGCAGGGGTGAGACGCAGGTTTTGACGGTTCAGTTGGTATCATTCCGCAGGTACACTGCTAAAAGTTGCTTAAGCTCACACACTGGATCTTTAATTCTGAACTGTTTGCATCTGTTGTCTCGCTGTTATTTTGTTCTCTCAGTTTCTCAGTATTTAGTCTGAGGCCAGTTTTAGGAAGTGCCTGGGAAACAAATGTCCTTTTACAGTATTATATTAACCAGCTTTAATGCAGCTTGATTTATGCCATAGAGATCAATAAACGAATACTTGAACTAAGGAAACAGTTGTTTGATCCTTCCTCGTGTGTGATTGTGTCGGTGTCTGTGAGGTTCCACAGGGATTCTATTAAAAAAATGACTGTCAGCATGTGAAACCAAGAGCAGATCCAAAATTATTCAGCCTTTTTATTGGATTTCATAACAAAAACTGCAACATCCGATCTTAGTCAGGACCCACTGTTGGAAATATAAATTCTGTCTTTATTATGGGCCAAAATATATATATCTGAACAACTGTATTGAATTACGAATGTCAGCACAGTAAGATTGTAATATTGTCAAATTTAGTTTGCATATCGGCTTGTTGACAACGCCCAAAGAGGCAGTCGTAAAGCTAAGTTAGCAACATCAACAAACAGATCGACGACGGCGACAGCGCTGAAAAATATTAGAAGATTGGAAGGAAATAAGACAAATAAGGCGTTTTCTATTTTCAAAAACAAATTGTTCAAATTCTCCAACTGAGGACGAAGGAAGTAAAAGTAAGATACAGACATTAAAGCTTTAGCAACAAACGTGCTGGCAACATCAACAAGCTACAAATTGCCAATTTAATTTGCTGCGTTAAAAACACGGCCCCAAACTAAATGTGTCCAGTTCCCCATCAGTTCAGTTATCTTCTACGCAAGCTTTCAAACTGTCCATCAAATAAAAAGGAAAAGTCCATCTCTGAAAGGATCTGCTGCTGCTTGCTAATGAAGATGTGTGCTTTGTTGGTGGGGGGTGGGGGGGCTCTACAAAAAAAAAAGCAAGTAGCGGTGTGGTTGGCCGAACTCTGCTAGGCTTTGGCGAGGCTGAAGCTACAAAGCCCATTAGCCGTTCTCTCTCCTGGATTGAAAAATCAAGCAGGAGCGCCTGGAGTGGCAGCGGTTTCTGGGCCTTGCAAAGATAGTGAGGCGTTGCCATGGCAATAACACTAACTGTCTCTCATCGTCACGTCCGCCGTTCCTCCCTGCTTTACATGGACTCGAACTCGTCGATGCGCTGCTTGGTGTTGCCCTGGCGGATCTGACGCAAGGTTTTGTACTTGTCTCTTCCCGCCTTGACGTTCTCGGCGTGCAGCTTGTCGTTCGGCGTGTTCTTGCTATCGTCGCGAGCTTCTGCCAACTCTGAGGTCAGAGCCTGAAGAGAGGGCAGAGAACGAGAAGGTGAGGCCACTTCATCGTGGACCCCGCGATTACTGAAGGTAACGAGGCCGTGGTTTGTGTTTCTCTACCTGCAGCTGTTTCTTGACCCGTTCGTTCTTTTGAGCTTCGGTGATGCGTTCTTCTTCGCTACGGTGGCTGGTGACGCCCTCGCTGAGGAGCTCGGCGCTCGCCTCGGCGCTGGTCTCGTCCTGCTCGTCGTGCTCCGGGGCCGGCGGGGCCGTTACGGCCGTCTTCAGCTCCTCCCTGGTCTTCTCCAGGTCGTCTTGTGCCACCAGAGCCTGAAATGAAGAACCTTTACTGACAGCTCATGATGTTCTGCTTGTTGCTGATGTAAACAACATTAGATCCAACAAAAGTTCTCTCAGTTTGTCTATAGATATATTTCTGGCTTAAAAAAATAACATACTCTGTAAATTTACGCTCCCTTTAGGAAAAATAGGCGGTTTACGGTAAACAGCGCCCTCTGGTGGTGAACACGAGTAGCAAAACAATTTAAATCTACATATTTTTCCGGATTAAAGGCTAAATATTGAAGAATGGAGAACCTACACGTCAGTCATGCAAGAAAGCAGATACAACTGGGGGTTACATTACTTTGTGTTGCCACTCAGTTGCTTCTTCTTCTTTTTTCCTCTTGGCCTCCTCTAACAAAGCAATTTTGGCAGTAAACTCTGCTAACTCAGCAGCCTGTTGAGTAATAAGAAAACAAGCTCTCTCAAAAGTGATTCACGGCAGGTTGCAGCATTCCCAACGTGTTCATTATTCACGAAGACGTCAAACAGAAACACACTGGAAAACATTCGTTTCAAAGTAGCTATAACGTATTGGGAGTGTGGTTGGTGTGTGTGTAGCTACCAGCTGTTCCTGGGTCTTCATCTGATCAGCCGCCTGCTGCACCAGGGCTGTTTTGGCCTCCTCCGCCGCCTGCTTCTCTTTCTCCAGCCGCTCGGCCTCCTCCTTCGCCCGCTTCCTCTCCTGCTCCAGCTCCAGGGCCTTGCGGGTCTGCTGCTCCAGTTCTGGGGCACAGGCTCAGACATGAGGACCCGGAGCTGCGCTGCTCGGCGGGACGTTGCGCTCGTACCTTTCTGGGCTCTCTGCGTCTGCTCTTCGATCTGCCTCAGCCTCTCGATCAGCTCGTCCTTCTCTCGCTCTATCCGCTCCTTCTCCTTCTCGGCGTGCTCACGCTTCTTCTTCTCGTTCTCCAGCTGCGCTCTGGAGGAACAGAAGCGAACGCTCAGCTATTTCTTGCCTCTCCTGATTATACAAGCCACCGCTGGGTCGCTTTAAATACCGCGTGGTATATTCTTTTTATCTTAATTTAAAGCTTTTATGCCTATATTTAATTGTTAGGAATGATTCAGAGGCTAGCAGTAATGATCTTGCACCTCTCCATCTGTTTTTGGTGCTTCTCCTCTCTGGCCTGAGCCTTCATCTGCTGCACTTCAATGGTGTCGGGCTTCCTCCTCCTCATGTACAGCTCGTGGTTTCCCATACAAAGCGCCAGGATGCGCTTGTTGATCCGCAACCGTGGCGCGTAGAACACAAAGTCCTACGTGGTGAAAAACATGGTGAATATATGTGGGGTGGTTTAAAAGCGTGATCCGCCGAGCGGCGGTCCAACACCTACTGGAGCTTTCTTGTCGATGGGCTTGATGACAAACTTTTTGTCATTGAAGGAAATGTTTCTGATTTCGCTCCAGGGGAAGCCGATCTTTGGTGACAGCCTGCGGTGACAATCCGAACAAAGGTCAGTTGACAGTTTATTTATTACTTTGATTCGTTTTTAACTATTTGTTTCTTTAGCGGTTCTCCTCGGCACCGACAGATGGCGCTGTGGTCTAATTGATGGTTTATGGAGTCACTGAAGAAGCTGATTTGAATACCAGCTCTACGGGAAAGGTCAAAACCTTCATGTGACAAGCTTTTTGACTTAAGAGAACCAAATGAAATATGTTATCACTTTAACTTTTGAGTGATCTGCTTTCAATTCAAATGAAAATGTATTTGCACAGCTGTCGGTGACGCCACAACAGCAGGAAATCTCCCCAAAATAACCGGGACTGGGACTTTTTTTAGTGATTACTGTAGCCTCTCTTTATTCCTCTTTTTTTCTGCTCAGTGCTGTTCCCATGACTGTTCAGATGAATCTAAGTTACCCTTCCCTCTCTGTCAGCTCTAGTCCGCATGTTCAAAGGTAAACTTGCATTTCTATGGAAACGGAGCTGCAAATAGGGCGGATTTGGTTTCGGTACTGCTGCTTGCTCTGACGCCATCAGAGTGTGAGCTTTGTATTCGGCCTGTGACGGCAGCAATTTATTATTTGTCCTTATCCATTGGATGACTGAGGTGCTTTTAATGTATTCAGGGATGATAGTGTTGCCATGGTTACTTGTCTTCATGTTCGTAGATGTTGAGTCCAAGGGCGTCGACCCCGAGCCACAGTTCTGTGCCCTTCTTGTTTTTAATTTCAAAGTAGTTGACGCCGTACATCTCCAGGTCCTGAGCTATCTTCAGGTATTCCATCATTGCATCCTCCCTACACACACACACACACACACACACACAGTCAGGATTTCCAAATTTTCAAAAATTTCAAGCATCTACTGCTTTATCTCTCTTGCAAACGCACACTTGTATTGCTATCATTGTGAGGACCTTTACATTCCCCGGGCATTTTTCCACCTCCCCCTCAACTAAACGATAACCCCAAACTAAACCCAATTCTGACCTTAAAAGAACATATATCTTGACCATTAATCGAACCTTTGAAGTTGTGAGGACCAGCCAAAAACAGAACGTGAACAAGAACGCACACGTACACACACCTGAGCATGCTTCTGTGCTCCTCGTGCCAGGTCTGTATTCTGTCCTCCCACTGCTCCTTTGTTAGTTTGTGTTGCTCCAGGACTCTAAGGGACGCATAACAAGAGCAAAATCACGAGCAAAATCATTAAAAACCATAAAACTGGATTGGATTGGTTAAAAATGACAAATTCTCACTATTCTAAAGAGCTGAGGCTGCATGAAGGTAGGCAGAGGTGTCTGTCAGTTCCGTGCAGGAAAAATTGGAATCGCAGTACAGGTCCCTAGCATGGTGTGATATACTATAAAAGTGTACATTCCTTCAGCTCTTTATACTTCCTGCCTTCTTCACCGGGTTTTATATGAACACTTTCTCTTGAATTAGTTACAAAATCCCCAAACGCAGGTTCAGACCAGTCAGCGCATCTCTCTACATGTTGCGTAATCGTTCGTGATGTCACGGTGGCATCGTCTGAGTCACATGATGTATGTGTGTGTGTGTGTGGGGGGGGGGGGGGGGTGTACCTTTGTGGGAGCAGGCGATCAGAGGCCAGGTATCCGGGCTTGTGGAGGTCTTTGTTGTAATCTCCGTATTTGGCCTGAACAGCGTAGGAGGCCAGTAGAACAGCTGTCTCTGGAGGACAGTAGTTCTCATCGTTCAGGATGGCCTCTTTAACCTGCACACACACACACACACACACACACACACACACACACACACACACACACACACACAGGGTCCCAATCACATTATAAATGCAAGTGAAAGACTGGTATCAGATGTTTAAAATGCAGTCACCTACAGTAAAACTGTACCTGCAGGAAGAAGAGTTTCTGTGTGATCTCCTGGATGAGTTCCTCTGAAACATCCTCTGGGAAGAACTTTGCCCTGAACTTAAACTGCAGGGGATTCTCCTTCTTCACGTCCTGCTGGGTCACCTGGAGAGAAAAAACCCCCAAAGAACACTCAAACTACTGTGTCTTGAATAAAGTTTGTTTTCTTCTCAAAGTCGGGGAAGAGATTGTGACACTAAAATACACAAGAAGGGATCTGAACAACTTTTTGGGGTCTCACCTTCTTGTTGAGTTTGAGCCATGTGCTGTAGCCTTTGCTGTCGGTGTACTGCAGACCAAAGAACCAGACCTCCCTCAGTCCCACCGTCTTCACCACCTGAAACCACATAGAGAAGCTCTGAGCAGTCGTTTTAAATCAAAAGCTCGACATTTCAGCCAAACTGACAGCAAAGTTTTGAACAAAAGTTGCGGAATTAAAGTTCTCGTCCTTCCAAAATGAGCGGAAACTACAGTGAGCTGCTGTATAAAGTTTGATCCTTCTGAACTGGGAGTTTATTCTATTTGAATGTAATCTACAAATAAAAACACACCAACACAGACTCACACGGTTTGTCACTGGGAGACAGATAGAGAGCCGGGGGCCCCCCGGGGGGAGGTGGCTGCTTTCTCAGACTCTAATGTGATTTACACAGTCAATACAGCAACACTCACTCTCGTGTAATTAACTACCCCTCAGCCCCAGACGTGGTGAAGCTGCTCACATAAACACGTTAAATACCCGTGTCCCTCAAATGAGCTCGGACATGCATAAATGCAAATACTGCAGGCAAAACCAGCGACGTGATGCAAACTGCTGCAAGTGTAACGCAGGAATAAATCACATTTACATGAGGACAAGCACGCGGGGGCCCCCGGCGACGCCGGAGATCCGGCGCGCTGCGGCGGCTCCGCGGGCGTGGCGAGATTTAAAAGCAAATCCTAGAAATGTGATTAAATAATACAGAAATATCAGGATGGGACGAAACATGAAAGTGACAGAAAAGCCCGGCTCGGCAGGAGGTTTGGAGCGTCCGCGGTCTGAGGCTTACAGGCTGGTGTCTGGCTTCATTTGATTATTGTGTGTGTGTGTGTGTGTGTGTGTGTGTGTGTGTGTGTGTGTGTTTGACCAGGCTCAAGGCCCAGGTCTGGCCTCTCCATCAAGCACAAGTTTCCACCAGACACATGGTCTCTGAGATAGTGGAACAGTTGATCACGGTGGAACTGCGGCTCTCCTGAGGAGTCTGGGGTCAAAAGGTCAAGGAGAAGATGATGCAAGAGGACCCGACGCACAAGCGTCCGAGCGCCACCATCGTCAAACCCAGGGGCAGCTGCAAACCTATAAACTTCCGCGACTTTCCCACTGAAGAAGCTTTGAACGGTCCAAATCTTGCTGAAGACGATGGGAAAAAATCCCCCACAAATTGAAATTTTCTGTCTTTTTCTGTCTTTTTCTGTCTTTTTCTGTCTTTTTCTGTCTCAGAGCTCCTCGTGGCTGGAAAGTTCTCCGCTCTGAGCGGGGACTCTTGGGGAGAAACACACGTTCATACCAGCACGATGCTAATTTGATCAAAGTTCCTTCAAACCAACCTTTCATTTCATCTTTGGACAATCCTGAATGTTGCCCTTTGACCTCCCCGACACACTAACGACCCACAGGCCCGGCCGACACTCATACACTCATGCTGTCCTCACAGTTTAAACAAAGGACGGTGTGTCTGTCGTCCCCATACGGAACCAGGCCGGACCCGAACCCAGCCAAGCACCCACTGGCACTGGCACTCCCTCTGCTCTGCTTCTCATTAGTAATGGATAACAAACGGTGATTCTTCCAGAGTTCCCTGGAAATAAATGAATAAGCACAAATGTTGCTCTTACCTGGTCAAACAGCTGTTTTCCTGTCGTGTTGGGCTGGATGGCGAACTCCAGCTCTGCGTCCATGGTGGTGACGCGCACATTGATCTGCAGGGAGGGACAACGAGGGGTGAGAACTGGCCTCCTCGTGTTGATACGCGTAATAACCATATCATACCATACCATATAGCACATAGATACCATAAAATAAATCCTCAAGTAGAGAGGATGAATAATCTGTACTAACTCGCATAGATCAAGAAAAAGAGAAAAGAAATGAGAGCGAGACAGACAGACAGACAGACAGACAGACAGACAGACAGACAGACAGACAGACACACACACACACACACACACACACACACACACACACACACACACACACACACAGACAGACAGACAGACAGGGCGAGAGTACAAAATAGATGAACAATGGTCAAGAGGATGCTCATAACTGGTCTTTTGTGTGAAACAGCTACATCAGTGTGTGTGCGTGTGTGCGTGCGTGTGTAAGTGCGTGTGTGTGTGTGTGTGTGTGTGACAAAAAGAGGAAAGTGGGGACGAGACAAAGCCTGAGGTGACCAAAGTGCATCAATCACCAGAAAGCAGCAGTCAAAAAAAGACAATTTCAAGTGACCTGAAAAATTCGACACAAAAACACCACTTACACACACACACACACACACACACACACACACACACACACACACACTTTAGGACTTCTGCCATTGTGGGGACTTCCACAGACAGAAAATAACCTGGGCATTACTCTAAATTTAACCAGATTATAACCAAGTCTTGACCCTCACACAGACCTTTAAGGTTGCCCTGTCTTCCTAAAAATATCCCCACTTTGCTACTGAAATGTGCTGTGTTGCCATAGAAAGGAAATCTTTAGTCTTCTTATCCATATATGGTATAAATATGTTTAATAATAAATCAATCAACTTGATTAGGGTTTAGGGTTAGGGTTTTTGTAATTTTGTAACAGTATTGATTAAGCTACCGATCAAATGGACAATAAGATAGAAGCTCATACCCAGCAGAAATCCAGTGTGTGTGTGTGTGTGTGTGTGTGTGTGTGTGTGTGTGTGTGTGTGTGTGCAGTCACGCCATTGTCAGACCGGTGTGTGTGTTTATTGGGAATGCAACCATATGCTGCCTCTGCACAGAATATTAGAACGCCGCATTTCTTCTCATTGCAAACGTATTGTTGCGCGTCAAGTCCTGGCTGATAACGTCTCCACGGCAACACCCTTCTGCTTGACTATAATTGAGCTTCTCTCCTGTGGCTGCTGCAAGGCATTCAGAGGAGGGATTTAACTCCTGCCAGGATCGCCTTGGCACGATTGACCCCTCCTGAGCCGAGAAACAAGCCGGACCGGTCGAAGAGGCAGACGAGAAGAACGTGTGAATATCGGTTCTCCGACGCAGAAGTGAGAGATGCAGTGAGAAAGCGGAATGTCTTCCAGATGATAGCAGCAACACGATGGCAGATAACAGTCGCGCGACCGCTGAGAAAATCCCCTCAGTGTTCACATGTTTCACACATGCAAGATAAGGAAAGAGGGACCGTGCCGTCACATGACTTCACACTGGTGTGTTTCTATGAACCGCTGAGTTCTGGTCCAGTCAGTCAATCCTGGCAAATCCAGGTTAAATCGTGCATCTACGGTAATAAACCAGGACACACGTCCAATTATAGAAAGGCATTATTCCCTCGGAAGCTGAGTCCGGGCTGCTTACTGCGTCTTGCGAGCCGTGAAATATTAAACAAACGTAATCTTTTTTTAATGAATCCTCCCGCAGCCGTTTGAATGGAACCGAAACGGAGAAGAGTTGCTCTTAAACACAAGTAAATGAAGGTAACATGTGCACGTGAGAGGAAAGAACTGCTGTCAGTCGGGACATTTTGGCATTAAAAGATGTTCTGAATTAAAATAAGTACTTGCAGTTGGTTTAAGCCACAGATCTGCAAACGTTCCACCACTACTATGCTTAATAACACGTAATAATGTGTCAGATATGATAAACGCAGCGACAACCTCTGATGCCTCCTGTCAAGCTGCAGTTCATTATGTAAAAGTCAACGAGGGCGTCAGGATTGGAGCTGCTGTGTGTGGTTGTTCTGTTGCTTTAGAATTCAGGAGGTTTTGCATGCGTGTGTGTGTGTGTGTGTGTGTGTGTGTGTGTGTGTCAGCTGGCTGTGTTTACCAACATCCTCCCTGTTCCTCACTCCGAGTAGTGACAGCTAAATAGTAGCTTAGCGTGTTGAGGCGGAGGCCACCCACGCCTGCCGCCCACCTGCCGCCTGTGTGTGAGAGCGACGGCGACTCAGACGGCCAAAATTAAAAGCTGATGGCAGCTAAGCTGGTTAACGGAGGCTTTATCGCCGCCCATTCTAGCGTCTGCTCGCCACGGTTCCACTCATCACGCATCACTTCCTCCGTCTCTCTCCACACCTCTGCTGTTTCGCGCGCAAATATTTCCTCTTCAGAAGCCTCTCCGCCGCTCTTCTTTCCCTTCTTAAAACCACTTCCGACTCCGCTTTACTGATTCAGACAGTTTCTTTTTTTTTTTTTGCAAACTCGATCCCGCGGCGTCGTGCACGCGAGAGCTTAAAACAATGTCAGACAGATGTCTGAGCCCGTTCGGCCTGAAGAGGAGGAGGAGTTGGGACACGACCTGATGTGTCAGCAGATATGTCTTGTTTTTCTATCCCACCCCCAGTTTCTGCCTCTTTTGCAGAGCTGTCAACCTGTCACTGTCTGTCTGTTTTCAGTAAAACCCTTTGGCTCGAATGGATTCGGTCCGGCCTGGCCTGGCCTGACCTGGTCTGGGATGGGCTGGCCTGGCCTGGCCTGGCCTGGCCTGACCTGGTCTGGGATGGGCTGGGCTGGCCTGGCCTGGGCTGGGATGGGCTGGGCTGGGCTGGAATGGCCTGGGCTGGGCTGGGATGGGCTGGCCTGGCCTGGGATGGCCCGGCCTGGCCTGGCCGGGCCTGGGCTGGGATGGGCTGGCCTGGTCCGGGATGGGCTGGGCTGGCCTGGGCTGGGCTGGGCTGGGCTGGGCTGGGCTGGGCTGGAATGGCCTGGGCTGGGCTGGGATGGACTGGCCTGGCCTGGCCTGGCCTGGCCTGGCCTGGCCTGGCCTGGGCTGCCTCCAGACTTCAGTATGTTTGCTGAGCACCAGTTTAAACGTTAATGTTGTTGCTTCAACATTCCATTAAAGCTGTATTTAGTGCTCAGTGGGGGGGTGGGGGGGGGGGTGAACTTCACACTCTCCCTCTAATTAGATTTAGTGACTTGAATAATTCCCATTATATAAATGAAAACAGTCCTTTTAAATATTCAAAAGCCCCCGAATTACCTCCTAAGACAACATCACCAGGAGGGGCAACATGTGCAAAACGCAGAGATGAATCAATAATGCACGATGTCCCATCGCGTATCACACCCTGGAGCACGCACACACACACACACACACACACACACACACACACACACACACACAAACACTGGGTAAACACACACGCTTAATAAAACATCTGAAGACAACATGGTGCGGGTGGAGGGATTTCATGTTTTCTGTGTTGTCTATGTTGCTCCTCATTAGAACGGCCACATTAGCTGTAATCCGTCAGTTTTATCTGGACAAACAAGCTGGTGCTGTTGGTTAAAAAGGGCCCGACGTCTTGAGGGTTTAACGCTGTAACTTTTCTGGATCCCTTTCAACATGGCGCTGGTCTGAATTTAATGTAATCGGACTCTCGGGGAGCCCAACTGTCAGGTGAGCGCAGAGCTCGTGTGGCAAAAGTCACATATGAACAAAGTCGTTAGTGTCGTACGTGTAAAATTCTCTGACAGCTGACCGACTGCTGCCACATTAACGGGAGAGTTTAGTCAAAACTAAGACGTTCTGGCCTTAATCTGCCGTCATCGATGCACCTTCACAGACCCCGACAGCGGAGCCTGAAGACCGCCTCCCATCGCTACCTTAGCTGTGATTGAGTCACCAGAGATGCCTCAAATTAGGTTGTGATCATGAGGATTTATGTGAATTTTAATCAAAGCGGGTAAGAAGGCTGCCATGAACACCGAGTTCAGGCAGTAGTTCAGACGCACAGTAGCTCCGGTTCACCCTCTGACCCTGGTTACCCTGCTGACACGGGCAGCGTGCACATCTCCAGAGGTGAACTGCAGCCTGGAGGAGGTTTATTTACCTACAAATTCATGTTAATGGCGTGCCCAAGGCTCTGGTGGGGGGTTTACAGGCCCCACATGCAGAACCAATCTGTTCCCTGTCAATCTGATTTCTCTCTGTTCCCTATTTTATTTGCCTTCTGTTGTATTATATTAGCTAAAGAGGCCAGTGAGGTGATTAAAAGCATGTCCGGGGGGGGGGGGCTCAGCTTTAGCTTTTAATCCGATGTGACATTTAAGTGTTGTTAAGGCCGAAACAGCTACTGAACGCACAGCTGAGACGGTGAAAGGGATGATGCCTTTACTGTCCCACTGCCAGGCCTGACGCCGAAGCTCATCCCGCCGGGGTAACCGGAGTGGAAGTTCCCCTCGAGGGCGGCTCGGGTGTCATTTTTTCTGGAGTGGATTTGAACAAAGTGCCCGTCACTCAGCCCTCGCTCCCAAATCCGCTTTCATCCCTTTGTCTCTGTTTATCCCGCAGCCTCCTCCCTAAACTGGGTTTCACTCCTGAGGCTCAGGAGCGACGCATCTTCCTTTCCAGACGTTTCCCTCTGATTTATTCCAGCCGGCGCGTAAAAGTTAAAGAATCTAATTTACTTATGTTTTAGAAACACGACCCCACTCACTCCAGCTCCTCTGATTCTGATGGTCTCCCATTCATCCCACCGTCCTCTCTTAGTTTGCACCTCTCTCAGAACCTCTCTCAGCCTCATCCTCTCCCTGCTTTTCCATCACATGGCCCTGGTCTTTTTCCAGGAATTAGGTCTGGTCTAATTCCCCATTACTGAGATTGATGACCCGAGGCTCAGTGCAATCGCTGGCAGCCTGTAGATAATGGTGTGAGCAGCCGGGGAGAGCAGGCAACACCTGCGGTTCATCGGCCTCCAGCGATTTATTATTCATTTGCTGCGAACATTTCTGATTTAAAGAGAAGAATTTAGAAAATTGGCTTTAAAAAAAAAAGAAAGAAAAAAAAGAATCAAACTTTCATTGCAGACTTGCCACTGAATAGATCGCAGCAGTTCCTGGAAATAAGGCAACGGCAATAAAGTAAATAGCTTCAGGTCGACCCGACTAATCCTGTTATTAAAGCCGCGGCGCGAACACAGTCTATGTGTTTATGTCAGAGGGACATGAAAGCCCCCACTGTCCTCGGTCCAAAAATAGAGCCGAGAAAGCCCTCTTTGTGTCCGCCCGCTTTGACAGGACGCTTCCACAAAATGACCCTCTGTGTGTGTGTATGTGTGTGTGTGAGAGTGAGAGAGAGAGAAACAGAGAGAGCTTCCTGTAAGAATATTCAACAATACCTTATTGCTATTATTTCCGTATCAGAGCCTGAAACTAGAGCCGCACGCATAGTTAACCTCTCTTCTCGGCCAGAAACTTGACCCTCCTTCAACAAAGAGCACAGCACCACTTTCGGCCAAGGGTGCAGGTTCACACACACACACACACAGAGTCAGGACACGACCCTGATGTTTGGGGAGATCGTTTCTAATACTTCCAACACCACCAGCAACTTTGCCAAAGACGTTGCTTTGTTAGAATCCAGGAAAAGACAAAGGAAAAGGTCGTCTGTAGGATTAACAATGAGCCACAGATGCTGCACAGACAGACAACAGCAGTTCTGCCAAATTGTTCTGAAGCGTCCAGCACATGAGATTTTAATCCTTTAGGATTAAGGAGAAGCTGAGGTGCTCACCGGTTTGGGCATCTTGCTCCTCTCCCCGCCGGTCCCCTGTTGCTGAGGAAACAGAAAGAAATCGTCGTCCGTCTTCGTGCTCCTCTCCGGGGCACCAGAGCCTGAGAGCAGACAACAAATGCACCATTTTCAACAAAAACCTTCATTTTCAGCCTCGTTTTCAAACCCCATACACTTGAATAAATTGGTGTGTCATTACGACCAGAGGAACTTCTACACACTTAGAGGAAGGTTTTTGTGTGTGTTTGTCCACCTACCATTTCTAAAATGCCAGATAAAACAGATATTAGAAGCTCTGGCAGCTCTTTAGTTCTGCTAATCAGTTCCTCAGTGTTGAATATTGTGTTTGTTAGTCGGCTTCTGCACGTTTCCTATTGTTGGTGCGAGTGCGACCAGCTAAACTGCCCCCGGGGGAGATTTAGTTCCTGGCAGCGTTTCCCAGGTGGGTAGCTCCTGTAACTGTGTTCCTGTAACTCTTGCCTACAGTGCTGGTTGTTATGGGTGACATAACAGCAAAAAAGTTAAATAGGTTTGTTCCCTTCTTTATTAAAATTAGCAAAACAATCCCCATGAAGTTAGCGGGGTTTGGAACTGTTTTTGCATCTAGGCAACCAGCCTGGGAAAGTGAAAAAAGAGACGAACGTTGGAGGTAGCTGCTAACAGGAAGAGGTCTAAAAATAGAAAAGCAGAAATGATTTGTGAGATTTTCATTTCTACCGTTTGCTCCAGACTAGAGAACTTTTCAAAACTATGTGGAGCCTCACTCTGCAGCCAGTGACGTCACCTAGAAAATGGAGGCTAGTGTGAAAAAGCTAATTCAGAAGAATCTGAAATGGAGGGAGGAGTTGGTGGCTTCCCCAAAGGTGCCAGATCCTTGTGAGGGGACGGAAATAGACTTCTCAAATGTCAGAGCACAGGGACCGGGAATTCATTTCAAACTTTACCCTTCAGGTCTTCAAGTGCAAAATTTAAATCCTGAAAGAAATGCAGCTCTACCACTGTGTGACGCTGCTGTGGCTGGTTTCCAGTGAGACGTTTTAGGAACTCGCCCGGCTTTAGAGGAACCTGTTCACCTCAAAGTTCATCTGGTATCTTTAAATGGCGGCAAAATGTGTTTAAATTGAGTAACGGACGCTATCATAGATGAGGAGCTGCCACTAATGGACTGAGAGAGAAGCTCTGCAGACCAAACGCTTCCATTGATCTGGTTGTTGCTGGGGAGGCTCCTCCTGGTCTACAAAGAACTGGGAACCTAAGGATGCCACAGCGATGGTGTTGTAATAACACCTTAAACATCTGCTTTCATTTCAATTCCCCATAAAATGTTCTACTCGTTTCCATTTTCTACGTATTTCAGAGTGAGATTTAAATATTGAAATGTGTTGATGATTTCTGCTGCAAACTGCCAACTTTATAATCCCCATTAGAGATTGTACTAATCAGACATGGCCCCGCTTCAGGAAATTCCCTTTGATGTGCCACATAAGGGAGAGTTTCGTCCTTTAAAATCCCGTCGGAAACAAATCCTTTATAGGCAGCGTTCGCAATCCTGGTTGGCAGAGAACAGGCGGAGAACTGGAAACCAGAACAAAGGGGAGGAATCCAAACAGAAGAAACACGGTTTCAATGCAAAGTGCCATCACTGATCTTTCATAAAGGAAACGTAATAGTCAATAATTCAATTCATCGGATGCTGAACACGTGTCCAGTAAACGTCAGAAAACGTCTCCGCCTGAAGCTCGGCGGCATCATGGCGGAGCAGAACAGAACAAGACCTGTGAAAAGATTTGAATATCTTTGACAGACAACTTGATACAGCAGCAGCGGCCGCGTATAAAAATAAAACACCACACAGACGTGGACGCGTCATCAGAACACTGAGGTGAAAAACACTATGATTTAAAGAAGCTGGAATCAATAACGACACACATGTGTTTTCAGGCGAGTTTATCAGCTGAGTCACCCTGCTGATGTTCTCCCTGATCTGAAGGGAGAGTGAGGACAAACGTGTCTGAAAGGGCGAAGACTGAGCGGAGGAATAGTTTAGGATTCAGAGCTGGTGGTGACCCACATACCTGCAGCCAGGAGATGCCGAAGACCCTGAAGATTAAAGTAACCGCAGCTCTGACGGCAACTAAAAGATTCTGGCGTTCTGGAGCTCCTGGTTCTGGATTTTTGCATTTCTACTTTGTTTTCATTCTGCAGATGGATCAGGTTGGTTCACCAAGGTGAAAGTGACTACTGTTCCAAATGCACACGCACACACACGCACACACACACACACACACACACACACACACGCACCCTGAGCTTTACAGTGTGCGTGCCCTGCAGCATAAATCTGCTGTTTCTCGTAAACCTGGATGCGTGTGCCTTCAGGGCCTGCTTGTGTGTGTCTGTCACTCCCAAATGGATGCAGCTTCCAGGTCTCCATTCATGCAGAAACAACCTCTTCTCTGTGCACGTCTCACTCTTTCATCCTCGTCGTTGGCTGTGTTGCACAGCAGGAGAAAAAAATAACAAACCCCAACCCCCCAAAAAAATCAAATTTTAAAATTTGCGATGGAAATTTCTCAATTCCTGCAGGTTTTTCAGGATTTTCCACATAGATTTCACCTTTTTTCCACAGTCAGTGGCGACGAGCTTCCAGTCATCAGACCGACTGACTCTTTTATCGTGTTAAACCAAAGCTGGTGGGAAGAAAATAACTGTGTTCAGTCTGCGTCTTCACACCTTCTTATCAGCAGCAGCTTTCCGCTGCAAAAGGCTCGTAGTTATTACACAGCAGAGACTCTGACACCTGTCACGGCTACGCAACGCAAGAGAACGCAAAAGGTCCCCTAAGCTGTAAGTAAAGTCGCACGATGGATTCAAGACTGACACGATGGATGTGGAAATATATGAAAATGGTGCTTTTTTCAGTCTTCTTCACGAAGGTAAATACACATGTGGTACAAAACCGACAAAATGTGAGAAACCAGCCCCGAACAGCAGCACCGCCACACCTACCAACTGTTGCAGCAACAGGAAATAGTAACAACTCTCTGACAACAAGGCTGTTTGTTCAACAGTGTCAGGAGGGAACGTCAGAGAGCACAAATGGCTGGTTCAGGGTGTCGATGCTGAACCCACACACACAGAGTGTCACTTTTAATTCCATGTTGTTAAAGCTGGGGGGGCTTTGGGCGGTAAGGAGGGGCTTCTTAACTCAAATGTTGGATTCGAGGACAGAAAAATGGCAAAAATCAAAGGTTTCTGTGATAAAAAGAGGAGGAAGAAGAAGAAAATATGGAGCAACATTGTGAGCAAACCTCCAAGTTAACATCATGACAACGAGGACGATGAGAATCGATGCGTTTGAATCCAGAAATGGTGGAAAAGAGACCAGAAACTTCTCATTTTTAGAAGAAACTCATGAGGAATGAATAACTTTTATCGATATGACAGAATTTATTCCTGAGACTAAACAGACAATTAGAGAAAATGGTTGTGATTGCTCAAATCTGAGATGACGGCGTCATCAGTTCCTCTTTGCTGTTCTGAAATCAACACAGAAATGAGTCAAAGGCTGCTGATAATCCATGTAATTCATGTTTCCTCCATTCTTCACTGCTCATCAGGTCTAATTCACTCAGTCAGCGGCCGAGTAAAAAAGGAAAAGGAGGGAAATCAAAGAGATCCATTGATGACGGAGGTGAGACGCTGAAGAATAAGATGAAAAAAAAAGCCAGATCATGCCTGTGAGTTCTGAAACGAGCCATTTTCATTCATTTGGCACAAGTCCATCAAAAGAAAGGTGATTATTAGACATACAATAATGTGATGTGATGTAAACGGGGGAGATATTTCACTATTTACGGGTTTAATCCACACAATTCATTCAGACATATGAAAGTGGATGCAAATACAAAATATCTCAGAATGATGCCACAGTGCAGTAAAGGTGTTTAGTTACATACATGACGAGCACTTCCTGATTCTCTGCAGCCCAAATAATTGTTATTTGACTACATAAGTAAGTTGATCCGCCATAAAGCTGCATAATAAGAGAAAAGAGCCTCCATAATTCAGCCATTACCACCAGTATCGACCAGTATGACATCACATTCTCCTCCCCTGGTCTACAGCCACCGGTGTGTTCAACAGGTTGCAGAAAATAGCTGAGAGAAATCTAAAACCAGCCATCAAAGCTATCTGATGGCATGAAGCGGACCGGCCTCTCTCTCAAATGAGTTGTAATTTGGTCCCTCCGCGAGGGGGCGGGGCCGGGTGCAACAGGAGGATTTGACCGACAGGCGTGAGAGCCAATAGAATCGCTCCATTCCCGACAGCTGACCAATCAGAGGCCCCAGTTCCACGAAGCCGCCGGAGCGTCTGTTTGTGCCAGATGGACCTCCAGCATCATGTGTGGGCGCCCTAATGGCACCGAATACGGGTCTGCGCAAAGGCTCCACCGGCCTGCAATACAGTACTGCGTCATTAGCTGCATAAAAGTCTGTTTCTCACGTCTCTGACAAACAGGAACTAGTATAATTCATTCAACTCCTGCTGCTTCAAACCGGTAACCGGCGCCAGATTAAGCCTCAAAGCCACGCAATCAAAGTTGTCAGTGGTTTTAAAAAAAAAGGAAGAAAAAAGAAACATAATAAACGGAATCTGAGCTGACCGCAGGCTCAGAGCGCCAACGGACACGTCACGAACGTCAACAGAGGGCCGTGAACGCGCTTATCGCCAAATGGTCCGTTAGCTGCTGCTGCTGTTCCAGAAAGAAAAGGCGCGCCGTCAGCAGCAGGAGCCGCTTCAAAAAAGTTGCAAAGCACGCAAGAAACATTGTTTCCGCTCCGAGCTCGACAAAAGAGCCGCTCGCTTACTTGCGGCGGGGGTTAAAAACGCACCCCCGGGACCCGCACGGACCCGGTAACGTCCACGCTCGAGCGGTGAAATAAACAAGGTGGACGAAGCGGGCTGGCGGAGAAAACTGTTGGGAATGCGTGAAAAGCAGCAGATACCCGAGTCGAGCCGACATTACGGTGATTATTTTGCATCTAATTAGCCCGCTTCTGTTGCGTAATAGCTGACACGGCACCGCGGCGCAAAGTGACACCGGTTCACTCACCCGTCCTGAAACGCGCAAGAAGCCGGAATGAAGGTAGAAATAAAGAACCCCCGGCGGCACCACGGTTCTGTCAAATACGAGATAACTTGATGTCACCAACGCGGCGGCTTAGAAACACCGCGATCCGCTCCCGCAGCCAAGAGAAGAAAATAAATCCTCCCTCATCTGAACGGCTTAAATGAGAGCGAACTCACCTCGAACGCCTGGCTGCGCAGAGGATGCGTCCAACTGTCAACCCCCCCCGCCCCCCCCCCCCCCTCCAGCAGGCAGCACTAGTTTTTATATCCACGGCGTGTAAAAATAGCGCCTGGCCGTCCTCTGCGCTGGTGACCGGACGCGCTGCGCGCTGAGACCGCTCGCGGGTGGAGACTCCTCCGCCTGGCTGCTGCCGCCGGAGAAGAGGTGCAGACAGTCAATATGGCTGACCAACTTCACCGTTATGAGGCGTGGTGGTGAACCAAGTCCTGCGGATTCACCGCCAGCACCTCCCCACCGCACCTCCGTCACTGACGCGCCAGCGGGGAAGCCCGAGAGACCGAACCAGAGGAGCCCGAACTTTGTTTTATAGCCCGGAGGCGCTTCCGGCGGCCGCGTGAGCTCGCACTTTATTCGGGCGACGCTGGATGCGCTCGCAGTTACGTAAAGGTTCTGCGCACGTTGGTTCGGTCGTTTGGGTTCAGTCCAAACGAGGCTTCTCAACCCCAAACTTAGACGCGTTGGGGAGGGGGTGGCAAGCAAAAGGAACCCCCGTGTTTGACAACAACAGTAGCCATTTGGCTGTCAGGGCCGCCCACGGGGTGACGGGGTCCTTGTAATGGACCCCCCCCACCCCCCACCCCCAGAGGTCTCATCTCCTTTACTGGCATTAGCTGTAATAGCTGTGACCGTCAGATCGTGGCTGGAGTTACTGTCCAGAATGGAAGATCTGGCTGTTATTTATTGATGTTTGTTGCCCGATTGTCACAACAAGCTAAACAAAAGCAGCTTTTGCCAAAAATATTTTTAAAAATAATTTTAGTAGCCAGTTCTAGTAAGGAATATAGTGGTGTATTATGTGTCACATGACCCAAAATAGCAATATTATTTACTGATATTTATGTGAGTGTATTCACGTGCTCTCGTCACAGAGAATTTATTTGAAAATCTTACTTTTTAGTAGAAATAATAAGTGTTTCCTCTAAAATGAAATGTTTAGACTCTTGAGAAATAGCCACGTGGTTCACTGGAGGTTATCTTTTGATTTTAATGGGCTGTTTCCATTTCCTCTGAAGCGTCCTGATGATAAATACATGTTTAATAAAAAGTCTTGTGAAACAGGGATCACGTAGTCGTGAGGAGGAGAGGTCGGTGTGTCATCTTTCCACTGTGAGTCACTCTAATGCAGCTTTGCCTCAACCTGAAGTTATGAGGAGACATCTGTAATCACTCCACGATGCCAGTGTCTGAAATTAATAATTTTATCAATATCATGGAGCTCAGGAACACATAGGTAAACAACAAAGGCTGTTTTTAGGTTTGGTTCCATCAGTCTGCAGGCTATTGACACATAATGCAGCACCTACAAGGTTGATTCTCTTCGCCTCTGGTCTGTTCCACCAACACTGACACATTGACAGCTATTATCATTAACTGTTATTTTTATTTTATTTATGTTTTTCTTTGACTAATAAAAAACTATTTTATATGTGCATAATATGTAGAATGAACATATGTTCATATAAACACCTGTTAACTTTAATGCCCACATAAAGCTAGCTGATGACGTAAAACCCAGTGAGGCTGTTTCTTGCGAAACACTGACATCTAGTGGCCGTTTATGACCACGACAACAATAGTCCAAATATACAGTATAAATATGACCCGAAACTACAACTACTAACAACAAAAACAATATTACTACTACTACTACTACTACTACTACTACTACTACTACTACTACTACCGGTACTACTACTATTACTACTAATAATAATAATAATAATAATAATACATATACACATACAGACATATATATACATAACTATATACTTGCAGTTCCATGTTTAATAAACATAACACTTGTCTTTTCATTTATTAAAGCTCAATTGTCTCTGTATTATTCGAGCGTGTTAGAATATATTATTTTCCTTAAACCTTCTGATGTTTCCACAAAGTGTCCGCAAGGTGGAAGCAAATCCCCAGTTTTGCGATCGCCGCTTGTTCCCCTCGTTTATTTTGAGCCGTTTAGACTTCGGAGCGAACTCTTAGTATTAAAGTCAACAGAGGTGTGAGTGGTCCTGCGTTCACTATAGTAATAACGTGTTTGCACATGGAGGGGTTTGGGCAAAGTATGTTGAGGATGATAAATGAGGGTGAGAGCAAATAAAGGAGATGCAGAGCTGTGATTTGTCCTCCTGTCAGAGTCTGTTATAGAGTCATAGTTTGTTTCTATTTAAGTCGACATAATCTAATTGTTGAAGATGAAAGTTATTTTCAATTAAGAAATCAGTAATAAAATTCAACTATTCTCAGGGTGAACTTGATTTTATTGTGAGAATTGTTTAAAATAATGATGCAGCCTCTTATTTTTTCAGTTGTTGACGGAATAGACAGTAAACCCGTAGCTCCAGATATCATCTGGATTCTCTTGTCAGGTACACGAGCCGTGTTTGGGTGTCCAGTTCTGGCAGAGCTGGACGGGCTTTGGCTCTGCCAGCAGGTCACGTGATGTTTTCGTAGGACTTTCCAGGACTTTAGTCCTTTTACTGGACCAAACCTGATGCTTTACACAATTTCTACAGACTTAAACTTCAAATTGTCAATTTTTCCAATTGTGGCCAATTTTCCAGCTGAGGAATTCTGAATGAACCCAGGAACATTTTGAAAACTGCATTTAAGCTCCCAGAACTGTCTTATATTTTTAAAGGGCTTTCCTTCCTTCCTTTAATGTCCTTTTCCTCCTGCTAATGTATTTTGTAAAGGTTCAGGGTTTGGAATTTTAGACAAGAAGCAAGCTTTAGTTCTCCCCCATCAAAGAAAAGGTTCCTGTTCACCATCAGATGAACAGAATGGGCCCTGGGCCCGTTTGTCCACAGCTCTCTTGTGTACCGAACCTTCCCACTTAGTTATAAAATATCATGTTGCAACCTGCAGCTGAAGTCCATCCAGAACTGAATCACCTGAGGTTCCTCCAAAGGTTCCTGTGCCCTGCTGAAAGTTCCGACAGCGCGGAAGTGTCACAATGAAGCTGAAACATTGTTCATCCGACCACCGTGCTAACTGAAATAGTGACGTCATCCGGCACCATCTCCTCCTCCTGGAGTTTTTACCACCACAGGACGGATGAGGGATTGAGTCCGATACTGTTCCCAAAATCCTCCAGGGGTTACTGGCTATGATGGAATGTCAACAATCACTAAAGGCAGAATTTCTAGTGAAGAAGTTCTTGTACAACGAGCAGTTTGCAATTATCCCTGTAAAGAAGCAGCAATTAGACTTCAAATCAATACAAAAGGAGAAAACAACCTTCCCCGCTGAGATCACAGAGCTTTCGGAATCTTGCGGAAGGTTGTCTTCACAAAGGTTCCTGGGGTTTGGTGATCTACAGACGGCCCGGCTCGCCTCAGACCCAGTTTTCCTCACTTTCTAATGCACCTCGTCAGTCACAGCGACATGTGGCCCGCGTCGTATCTCGGCAGCGTCAGTGTTTCCAAGGCTTTATATGGTGGAATAACAACTTCAAAGAGCTGTGGCCAGCAGAGGAGCGAGGGGGAGGTGGAAGGAAAGAAAGATTAACGTGAAAAGAGGATGAAATGGAAACTCAAAGTGACAAAAGGCAGGAGAGGAGGGAGCGAGCAGGCAGTAAATAACCTCCTCAACTCGACTCCAAAGCAGCGCCTCTGGTGTAAAAAGCAGGTTATCTCAGACACTTCTCTGACGATAACTGGCTGAACGACGGCACCGTGTGGGTCAGGAAGCCAGGCAGGAAGTCACCAGCGGTTCTGGAGCTCAGAAATGACCCCGGGATTACCTGGTCTTCCTATAGTTCTGGGGACTTTATAATGGTGGAAAGGCAGTTTCACAAACAGGAATGATTTCCAGATGTGAAAATATTCCATATAAAACGTACGTCTCCTTCCCAGGTAAACTCGCCCAATGTCGTTGCCAAGGTCACGTTCTTGCTGCCTCCTCAGCCTCCATCCACGCTCTCCGTCCAACAGCTCTGACCTAATTTGGTATCGGAATGATAACATCGTCTTTCCTGGAAAGAGAGCGAGAGAGAGAAAGTCAGCACTTTGTTTGAGTCCATTTGCCCTGTGTGTGTGCGTGTGTGTGTGTGTGTGTGTGTGTGTGGGTTCAAAAACAAAACATCTATAATCATTGTGGACACATAAAAAGTTCCTGCATCTGTTTAAACCCTCAAATCTCATCTGTCTTTCCAAAATTACCTATTTCTTTTTCTTTACTCCCCACGTGACGTTGTCTTGGATGTAATCCCACACTTTTTGCGTCATTTACAATATGTGTGCGAAGGAAGGGCCAAACGCGCAGATTCTCGGTGTATGACGTGCGCGCAGCGTGCACACGCGCCTTTTTTGATCCACCGATGTAGGTGGCGCACAGATGTCCCCCCCCCCCCTCCCCCCCTCCATCGCAGAGGAATTTAAAAGACTTGTCGAACGCGAGGATGTAGAACAGCGCGTTTCTGATTAAACTTTGGGTTCTCTTTGATCCCCGCTGACGTCATCGTGCTTGTTGATCGCGTCTGAAATGAGGGCAGTAAACTGAAAGTAGTGGGTCGGAACCGTCCCTGCAGACATTAACAGTGTTTCTGTTGTAAATATTTTACTAAAAAGAGGCGCAAGTTGCGTCATTTCCTGATGACGGTTCTATAAATTGGGTTTGTCGGGGGAGACCAGGGGGAGCAGCGGTTCCCAGAACGGTCCAGCTCTGGGCCTCTGTACTGGATCTTGCTTGGGTATCCTCTCGGTGCTCCAGTTTCCTCCCACAGTCCAAACACGTGCACGTCGGGTCGCTGCTACTGACGCCTCAGTGTGAAAGCTGAGTGGCCCAATGGATGGTGTCTGATGGACTGGTTGGGAATGATGGACATACAACACCTTTGGGAGGGGGGGGGGCAAACACAAATAAAACAAGCAGACCTGCTCCTGCCCCCCCCCCTTCTGTTGATAAGGGCCTTTATTTTTCAAACATCATTTCTATCTTTTCTTTGGCAGCTGCGTGGACCCTGCAGAGAGCTGCAGTTACACTGAGTACTGTGTTTTTGTGCATAGATTTTATGTCCACACACACACACACACACACACACACACACACACACACACACACACACACACACCTGCATCTCTTTTGTTTCCTACTAAAAACAACATAACAATGTGAAAGTTTGGAAAAGCGTCCCGGCCGTGCCAAGAACAACACGTGTGGGGCTGCTGGAGGAAGAATTACAGACCTCCGATCTGTTATCGCCGGCTGAGGCTGAACAGATGCCCGTTCAGGTCTGGCTTTTTCATCCCGTCGCCGCTACGGATGAAGAGAAGGACGGTCGGCTTTACTCCGGATTGGAAGTGGCTGTTGTTGTTTGCCCGCCTCGACCCGGTCAGCTGGGAGTTCAGCTCTTTGACGCTTCTAACTGAGACTCATGAGCGCCTCTTTGCTCCTTGTTTTCATTTCCACTGTGTCTCCTCACTCCGACGACTCCTCCTTTCCATGTTTTCTTTCCTCTGCAGACAAAAGCAGTGCCACTAACAATTAAGAGGATTAATCGCTTCAACCCTCTTTCAAAGCCGTCGTGTCTCGCTTTCCCCTTTCGTACAAACGGGGGCCTAATTTGCTGTCACGCGGAGGCGTTCACACGGTTCCCTGCGGATCCAACATGGCAGATGTTACCGTGGGAGTGATGCCGTCAGGAGGGCCGCGCTTGGCCCCTCGTATCCCCACGTGAGCCGGGGAGAAACGGACGTCATCCATGAACCCGTGTTCACGGATGACGTCCGACGCTGATCGGCTGCTGTGTAGGAGCGACCTGGCGGCTTCTGGCTCAACGCTGCCATTCATCTTCTCCAGGAGACGTCTGCACGCACGTGCTCAAACCTTCACCCAGGAGCTGAGGAACCCTCCCTCTACACCCTGTTTACAGGTTTACAGCCGGGATCCATCCACTGTTTCATATCTGTACATTATAGCTAAAGAGAATATTCTGTGTTTCCTACGTGGAGGCATGGAGCTGATAATACATTTGTTTGTACGCCTTTAAATCACGTCGATCCCGACCGGAGTCGATCAGGATCAGAGATTTTTTTTTTCCGCGGCCGAGTTTTGCCAAATAAAGTTGGATGCTGAGGAAGAGCTGATGAAGTTTACATATCCCCGTCAGGCTGCTATCCTTTTCATTCCCAGTTTCCAAAATGTCACTCAGAAGGTTGGGGGGGGGGGGGGGGGGGTTCAGACAGAGGGAGGAAACTATGAGGAATGTTGGGTTTTGTCAGACCAAACAGGGAGCGTTCCTGTCTGGGAAGTGGGGGGGCTCGGTTTCTGGATACGAACGCATCTCCTCCTTGATTGTCCTTGTTGGTTCTGCCACATGCACGAAGATGTCCCCAGACCGCACAAACAAAGAGGGAATCTCCTAAATACCGAACCCCAGCTCCTGTTTGGCTCCTCAAAGTGGTAAATTGACATTTTTCCTCAAACTTTAAAGCTCAAACGGTGCCTGTGCAGCAACCAAGACCTTCTCAACCCTATTTAAAAGCTTAAAGCCTTTCTATGCACACACACACACACACACACACACACACACACACACACACACACACAGGAGGACATTTTGGTAATCTGATTTTAATCCCACCAAACAGGTCGGTGACCTCTGGTTTCCACGGCAACTGTGACAACTGCTGTGCCGGGCACCAATTGAAAATGGGCCACCACCATAGATAATAGTCCCATCACATATTGACACATATCTGAATATTAGTTTTACTGATCAGGGCGGAATCCTGTCGGGGCCACTTACAGTGATCACATTAATCAGATTTGAGGGGATTTGTGGATTAGATCCCTCCACAGGACTGAGGAAGCTGGTGAAGACTGGAAAATGTTCCCCTAGTAATAAGTGCGCCTGATATCTGCTGAAAACTGAAAGTACATTTACATCTTACACACACACACACACACACACACACACACACACACACACACGCAAACGGGACCCTGGTGACAAATCCAGGAAATTAGGAGAAATCTGTCTTGAGTGGCCGTGAAGGGACGCAGGAAGGTTTGGAGGTGTTCACGCTGCGATGGTTCAGAGTGAGAGGGACCAACAGGGAGGGAAGAGGAGGTCGACCCTCATGATGATGATGTTCTGTGCTCCTCGTTGGTTTGGAGCAGTTGTGTCATTCGGTTCATTTGGGCCGTGACTGACCTCTGACACAGGAACAGCGTTTAGTGGGCGGAGCTTAACGCTACGAGCAGCTTAGAGTTTGTGGATATAAAGGATTTTATGGAAGCTCATAACCAGCATGTTGCTCCCCCCTGGCCAAACATGCCAAAATAAACGTAACGTTCTGCCTCTTCGATGTTTCAACAGGCGCCTTCTGTCATCAAAAAGGGACGCTGGGTGTCGGTGTCGTTGCTCGCTTTTGAAGATTTCCTGCTGGCTCGAGGGGGTGGCATCGCTCCTCTGCCTTGCTCATAGGTCACCGCCCCCCCCCCCCCCATCACCTGCCCCGGTCTCCCCTCTCCTGTCTGCTTCTCTTTTTCTGAGCTGCCAAACGTGGACAATCCTCACCAAAGATCCTGCTCCGGTTATCCACGAATGTCTATTTTCACTCAGGAATTTATTGGGCCAGAACAGAAACGAGATGTTTGGTGGCTAAAAGTTTGGCCTGCTCTTGTTTCCTTTGATCTCAGCAACGGTCCGTTTGCCCTCTGACCCCTGTTCACCAGCACACACTTGAAAGGGACAAAACTAGAAAGCACCGCCTGTTGCTGGTCGTCTGTTAATATGAGGACTTGTTTGAGGTGTGTGTGTGTGTGTGTGTGTGTGTGTGTGTGTGTGTTCTTGTACTTGCTACATACTGAGTACCCAAATGTGCCTTCTACTAGCAAAGAGGATATATTGGCTGGTCCTCACAACTTCAAAGGAATTGGCTGTAGGGTCAGGGTCAGGAGCTGGGTAACTGGCATTATGTCCCCACAAAGATAGAAGCACAAGGATGTCTATGTGTGTGTGTGTGGGGGGGGGTGCAGATAGAGACCCCATTCTTTGTAGATGAGAGGAGAAATCCATCTACTGCTGTGAGCTTTGATTGAAGGTGCTTCACAGCTGACCAGCATGTGCGGTTTCTGCTCGACCCTCACGTGGGACCGGCTCAGACGGCCCCCAGAACCAACCACACTGCAGCCCATGCTGGACCAACGTGCACCGCAGCTGCTCAGATGTCCATTAGTTGCCCTGCTGCCTGGTTTTCTTTGTCACACTCTGCTGGTGACGTCATGCAAACTGTCACAAGAGTCACAAGAGCACTTATTTATAAGAGCGCACGCCGTGTGTGACAAACGTGCACAGGCGGACACCTGTGCCCCCCTTTCGTGCCCACACGCATCTAATAAATTATACTCTTACGAAAGCTGCTGTCTTAAAGGTGGTCTCGATGCACGTCTCTGCTCTCCAAACCTGAACACTTTCTGTCGTTACGCAACAAACCTTTCTTGGAGGTCTTAAATTCTTCCGTGCTGCTGCTGCTCCTGCGTTTTGGTGTTTGGATGTAAAAATGTCAAATGGGGACCAGACAGGTTTTTCTTTAAATGGCCGTGCGCGTCTGCACGGTCCCATAAAGCACCGCTGGCTCCGGCTTCAGCTCCACACTGTCAATTCTGCAGAAGGAGGCTGGCAGAGGTGTGTGTGTGTGTGTGGGGGGGTGGGGGGGGGTTGCTAATGTGAAGGGAAGAAAACACAGCTAATTTCTGTTTTGACTGAATTTCACAGGCAGGGAAGATCATATCGGGTCTGACCCAAGTGTGAGGAGAACTATGTGCTGGCTGAGGAGTGGCACCAAGAAGCCAAATCACCCCCCCCCCCCCCTCAATAATCCAGTTGAAAACAAAGGCAGGAGCAGAGTTGCTCGGAAGGAAACTGTGTCTAGTGTGTCCGCAAATCCAGAAGGACGACCTTACGAGTGCTGTCAAGCTGTGTCGTTCAGAACCAGTTTTGGGTTTCACAACCTGGAAACTGGGAGCGTAGCTCCAGCATGAGACTGCCAGAGTCCTTTGGCGGAGGTCAACATCGCACCTACGTCAAAACGACTGCACAGCTTTACAGGACAGCTCACGGTCATGATAGATGGTGGGATCTGCCCGTGTAACCGGAGCATCTGCAGAAAATATATCGCACACTTGTCTGCAGCTGGAGACAGCCCAGCGGGAGGCCAAGCCCCCAAACGTGGACCTGCTTCGCGCCCAGCCGGCAACAGAACCTATAGAAAGTGCTGATGCAGCTGGAGATTATTCCACATGCAGAAGTGTCCAACCTTCCATCGGCACATCTCAAGCTGATTCTTTTAGAATTCCGGCTCCTTTTCACTCAGTAGGACGATGTATTCAAAACAGAGAGGAAGATTAAAATGGAAACGAGAGGAAATTGCTCCGAAAATAACTCTATTCTCTCACAAAGTGAATTTTGTCTTTGCAACAGGTAAAAAGGTGAAAATCTGCTTTCGCTCGTGTGAGTTCAGCAGATTTAAGCGCTTTATTTTGAACGTAAAATGTGTTGTAACCTTTACTTAAGTATTAAATTCTCACATTTTCTCTTCACTTGGTTGCTAATTGGATTCCAAGCGATGTTGTAGTTGTTCCAGCCGGACGTGTTTTCATTTCTTCGTCTAATTGCAAACACGTCGTCACACGCTGACATTTTTGCTGGTTCCACCTGCTCAATTCTGAGATGGAGGCCTATAAATATCACACCATAAAACCAACACGGCAAACGAGAACCAGACCTCCACCAGTGTTCTGGTGGGTGAATGTGGCTCCAGGCAAACCAGTTCCACCAAGATCACATGATCATCATCTGCCGGGTCGCCGGGGACGTGACCCTTTAGCTGGTGGTGAAATCGTTTGAGAGGACCTCTTGAGGTTTCTGGCACATTCTGCTGCTTTCTTCACTAACAGAAAACGATGACAGCTGCATCAATCCTGAGGAACAGCTGGTTGTTTGAACTTTAACGTCAGACTGGGACGCCTCCAGTACGGTCCTCCAGGTGTGAGCCGGTGCATCGGAACAGGCTTTTGACTTTTTTGAGAACAAAGGGTCAAATCAGTTCAATGCTGATGACATTTATGCATCAAAAAGAGTCCGTTTTCTGAGGAATCGGGTGGTGTTTTGCATCGAACGGCGTCAGGAGAACAAATGAGCACCTCGAGAAACATATTTCCATATATTTGTGTCCCTCTTTGTTGCCGCGCTACCTGCAGCTACAAAGTTCCACCCTTACGGAACACCGACATCAAAACTCGTCCGTGTAAACAAGCCCGCGACGGTTCTGTTACGCAACGCGGCTTTGTTTGGTTTACATCATCTGAATTGCCGAGCAACCTGCTCAAGGTGTGTGTTTCATAAACACGGACGGACCCGATGATGATGTTCTGCTTCGTGTTGGACGGTGTCTTTATGGCGCTCGGGGGATTACAAATTAAACTCCGATTCCTGTCCAGTAAATTTTATTCTCGAAGAACACTCGCAGTAAATACATGGATCAGGTTTATGCTCACATTTCAAATGGCTTAAACAAACCTGTCTGGATGTTTCAGGCTGGAGCTGAAAGAACTCACTCTGGGCGCCTTCAGGCATTCCTCCAGCTGCATCAGGACACTCAGGAGCGTCCTGTAACCCTCCCGCTGCCCACAACAGTACCAGGATGATTCAAAATCCACAAACTTTCATCTCCTTTGATGTGACAACAGGATCAATGGAAATCAAAGACAACGAGAGCGCCTGTTAAAGGAGGATTGACCTGGTCTCTGCAGCCCACACAGGTTGGCGCAGGCTCACAGGCCTCGGCCGAGGCACTGGAATGTGGAGATGGAGACACACAGAGGCCACCAAAGGCAGCTGGAACCTGTAAAGGTCGCAGTGGTTTGACTGGGATCTATGTCACCTGCTTAAATCTGCAGAGCGCCGTCAGGAAAAGCCATTAATTCGGGGAGTTCTCAAATCTTCGGAGGAAGAAGTGAAATTCCGTTGCTTGTATTTCTACCAGTGTTTTCTGCTGACCAGGTCACCAGTAATCCTGAAACTTGAGTTTTGGTTTCAGCTCAATAAAACCTTCTAATATGAACCTCATCTCTGTATTTTGGGATCAATTAGTTCCTTAAATCTGTCACACGTTTTACACTAACAAACCGACACGTTAGACTAGTTATCTGATTATTACTGCGACACATCTGTGATAGTTCATCTGATAGTTAATTTCCAAAGTAACTGAGTAATTCCAGGTGTATTTTACTGCTCTTCCAAGTGTCCGTCTGGTGATTTTAGCTTGTTACTTTATGCTGAGGGCAACAAGAGAGTCCTTTATACTCCCCAAAAATCTGAAGAACCACAAGACGACGTTATACAAGAGCAACATTTATTAAAACCAATGATATTTTGTTCACGTGCACTGGACGTCAAGATATACACAATATACAAATGATGCATTTTGTAGCAAATATAATTTCTAGCAGCAGCAGCAGAATGGGCATGTACAAAAATACACATTAGATTTTGTCACACAAAACACAGAAGTAACAAGGTAATAGAATTATATATTTCTGTATTATAAATATGCTTTACATGTCAGACATAATTCACTGTAAAAGGGATTAAAATAATAATAGTAATAATAATAAAAGACATTTGTAAATGACAGCACTTTAAAATAATGGCCTGGTGTAGAATCACGTAAAATGCCCCTATGCTGTGTTAGCAACCTAATATATATGTTTGAAGGTAATTATGCACATTAAAATGAGCTCATTTATCCCCAAGGGTCACAAAAAGGTCGGTGTTGTAATGGTGGCATTACTGGAGGAAAAGGACTGTACAAGAAAACATGAAGATGGTCACGAAGAGCTGAATTACACGCACACACACTCACACAAGTGGCTTAAACGTCGTCCATGTCACACTAAAATGAGAGTTACTTGTGATTAAACCAGAATAAATGGCACAAATCAGCTCACGTTCCACCTCAGGACGCCCTGTCAAAGCGGCGTGTGTAAAATAAACACACAACGGCCCAAAATTCACCGGCTCAGGCGGACGCCTTGCGGATGCATCCGATCTGTGGAAAAGTACAAATGGCAATAAAACTCCATATTTTAAGGAGGATGGAGCCGAAAGTGGATCGCTTTATCATCTGGCACAGGTTATCAGGATATAATAACACTGATAAATGATGCACATGCAGTTCTGCAAAGCAATATTGGAGCAGACGCAGGTGTGTCATGTATACAGTAGAGATGTTGATATAATACTTGTTGGATGGTGATACGCCAGAGACGCGGGAATTTAAAAGCTGCATTACGGTAAAATGATGGAATTGTGTGAACTACCTGCGTGTTCTAGCTGCTTTTTTTGGATTATAAATTAAATAAAGGGGGTTAATATTTAAAAACCGTCATACACAATCCTAAAGTCATACACAATATGAGTTAGTATTTGAACTTTTTGAAGGCCGTGTCACGCAGCTCTCACAGCAGGTGCACCTGCGCTGGTCAAACCTTGGATCTAGACCACAAGCGGAAGGCAGGAACACGGATGCACAGAGGAATATTATTATCGCATCAGAGACAAACCTTTAACAAGACACTTGGCCTCTCACACTAAACGTTTCTGTACAAATATCCTATTTACACGTACGATTCTTCTGCAAAAAACAGTTTCTCAAACTCATCCACTCGTGGGTCACTGCACCGCCGGCTCTGCCATTCTCTCTTTCTCTGTACAATAGCCAGCGCCACCTCCTGACTCCTCCTCAGGCAGCCGTCTGCATCCTCCTGGCCCTGGGAGGAAAAGTAGTCCCTCACTGCCCTGGTGGCGGATGGAGACAGACAGAAGCGTGGCTCGCTGTGGCTGCTCTCCACCTCAGACACTCTCAATCCTCCTGTACCCTTTGAAGCGTGAGCTCTGTCACGCGTGAGGCTGGAGGTGAGGTTTAAGTTGACCACGGGAGGTTCCGATGCCCTTCGCGGAAGATTAAGGGTCCCTACTGCTTTTTGTCCTTTCGTGTCCTGAGTCAGAGGGTGGGACTTTTGCCTTTGGAGGACTAAAGTGGTTCCACTTTGTCCATAGAAAACTCCCTGTGGGGGCTGCACATGATCATTTGTTCCCAACCTCTGGGTGACATCACTTCCTGTTTGTGGTTTAGGGTTGTAGCTGGGAGTCTGGTCGTGGAGCTGCCTCAGTTCTTTGACCGTCAGAGGTTTCTCTGTGCCTCGATAGAATGGCGAGCGGTTGCGCTGCAGCTGCAGCAGAGCCTGCTGGTAGGACGGAGGGCTGCTGGATCTCCTTTGGCAGGTTCTGCTTTTGGCCTCCTGGAGGGTGGAGTAACCATTACTGGTTGGAGTCTTTCTGTTCGCCGCGGGCGTGTCCTCCTCGGGCTGCCGTAGTGACAGGCAGCGGTCCTTACTGAGCCACGTGTTGGGATGGAGTCCGTGAGAATTGGAGGGGGGTTGGCTTGGTTGTGTCCAGGCCTCCCTCTGAGGTGGGGAGCCTTTGGGTGACATCTCTGGCCGCCCTGGTGAGAGGGGTGCAGGCTCTGCCAGTGGAACGGCACCATTGGTGGTGTAGTCAGTAGAGTACTGTGAGAAGGCGGAGTCTAAAGAACTGAGGGAGGAGCCTGTGGGCGAGGTTGCAGGTGACGACAGGCTGGAACAGCTGGCGTCCAGACGCAACGGCGGCGGAGGGGTGTGCTTCACCTTCCTCCGTCCACCGTTTTGGACTTTGGCGCCACCCTTCTTATTCGACTCCTCTTCCTCCTCCTTCAGCTGAAGACCGCTCAGCCTCTGCTCCAGAAACACCCTGTCCTCCTCCCCCTTCCCTTCCATGGCTGCATCGTAGCTCGCCTTTCGCACAGGCAGGCGCTGTGTGTTAGCTAGTGCCGTCACTGTGCACGAGGGGGCCATGCTTTCCAGCGTTAAGGCAGGTTCCGAACTCCTCCGCAGCCTTCTGGGGCCCTGGGACTGCCCGTTGGCCTGGCGGGGGCGCGGCTGTCGCACCGCGGGGCTGAACCTCCTCGGCCTGGCCAGTTGGGGGAGCTGCAATAGGAGCTCAGCCTCCGGGTCAGGATCAGGGTCACAGTCGCTGAGGGTGATGACGGAGTCCCGGCTGCGACTGTCTGGTTTGTCCTTGTCGCGCAATGGCAGCTGCTCCTGGTAGGGCGACTCAGGGTCGTCGTTCAGCTCGTTCTCTAGGCTGTCGTAGGAAGAGTCATTCATCTGGAAGGATGACACATCTGGGAGAGAGAAAAGAGAGGAGACGTGAACAAAACTCCAGAATTGTAGGAACAACGTCCCGTTTCACTGCAGCAGACCAACAGAACAGTTGGTAAGCTGCTGTCCTGCTGGGGGCTCCTCGACTGCTGGTGATTTAAGGTGCCAGGAAAAAGACCTTGGTTGTGTTTATGAATGAGGAGATTCAGCAGCGTGCTAAAAGGACACTTGTGACCCGGGCAATCATTGAAATTACAGCAGGTCGACCTGCTGACCCCAATCAAGGGGCCTAAATGAACAGGAGCTATTTCATGACCCTCCCCTCCCCAAGTGATCATGCGACCACCATGTTATGATATTTTGAGTTGCAACACTGAGGCATTGTTGGTTAAAAAGCACTAATATATACTCCTCAGCACACACACACACATACACACACACACACACACACACACACACACAAAAACCAAGTGAACGAAGTGAAGTTATTTAATCCGTGCGGCAGCCTTGACTTCGGTTAGCACGGACTGAAACATCTTATGAAGGCCGGACGTGGGATAATGAACAGTGGAGTCACCTGATCCGTGGTCGCTGCTGCTGCTCTTCTGGCTGAAGCTTCTGAACAGCGCCGTCACGTCGTCTCCCAGAGCGCCGCAGCAGTTCTCTATGAGGAGTCGCACCAGCTCACACACCTGCGAAGGGAAACAGCACACGGTTAGAAAGCAAATGCTTTCCCTGGCTCCCCCCGGGGCTGAGAACAATTCATTTCAACTGTTTTACATTTGGATCAGGTTGTAATTCTGTTGGTGTTTATGCTGAGGCGATTTGTCAGGAAGCCGGCCAGAGGTGATTCACGCCGCAGCTGCTTCGCTTCATGTCGGCACAAAGTGTTGAACAAACTCGCAAATGTGTTAAGTGAGAGACAAACTCATAATGAGGACATGGAAATCCACATACTGGCGTTGCCTGGTGATCATTCAGCTGCCGTTGGCCTCGTTCTGTGGAATCAGGGCTTAAATATCTGTGTATCATCAGCTGTCCACCGACTCTTTGTTCCAGATTATATCCAGGAATTCAACTACTGGTGCAGCTTTGTGGAAAAGAAATGGATCTGTTGCTCAGAATCTGTCCAGGAACGCAAGAGCAGAGGTGTTTGGTGCCACTGTCACGGACACGGAGACGTCCCTCATTTGCAGATGACCTCCAAACCAGCATCTGAATTCCACACACTCAATTACACATCAAACTACTTCTTATCCAGTCCTGGACAATGTCTTGATAATATCTGACCTCACGTCTTGGCTTAGATGATCACAAATCCACTGTCTTTGTCACCAGAGCAGTGTTTTATTTCTTATGAAATAAAGAGTCTTAACATATTCCTCATAAAACGTGGTTACAAAAGGCGAAGATGGAATTACGGCTGCCAATACAAATTCTCTGTTCCCTGAAGAAGCTGCTTTTGAATCATGTCAGTGGCGCCTGACGTGCTTTTCGGGAATTGGAAGCGGCTCTTAGTTAAAAACACTGGTTCCAAAAAAATTACAGCACTTGGCTGAAACGAAACTATGCAGTCGAAACGCACTAAACACATATGACGTCCTTTCACGTGAAGAGCGCTTGGCCGCCGCCAGAGCCACTCGGGGCCGCTGCACTCACATCCTCCCCAACCCCTGGAAAATTTTTCCAGCTCTCTCTGCCTGTTATGTTTATAAATGGGTTGTTTTTCCTGCTGCGGCTGCGCCTCGGCGACACCGTGGAAAACACAGCTGGGACAAACACACTTTAGGGCCTCCGCGTTTGTTTGCGGGAGCAGACGACAGCGTCGTGTCCGGGCGCGGGCTGTGAGTCAGCACTCAAAGCACGGGTCTGGGAAACGCTGGGAAGCGTTCTTTATGGGCGTCGCCACGGCAACGGCGCTGTTCGCCGCCGGAACATTGACTCTAACGGACAGGGTGAGATTATTAAATGTCACTTAAGGTTCCATTACGGATCGGGGCCAGTTAATCCTAATTTTAATGCGGATTAGCCTGAAAAAGACAAACGGGCAGATTTGGGCTGTGTTGTGGGTGATTGTTTAGAGTCTAAAGACGCTAAAGAGCATGACACAACCACAGTTAAAGAAACCAGCTAGAATTACAGCTCCGACATTAAAATTCCCTTTTTATACGCTTGGGCTTGTGATTAGCACGTGTCCCACTATCTGCGCGGCTCTAATGATCCATCTCTCCACCCTCCCTGTGTATTTAAGTCCGTGTGCTTTGTTGTGCACACATGCACTCCTGCACGTCCCCTATTAGTGGTTCTACTTTTAATTCCTCTTTTGTTTTTGGCTCTTTATGACTGTCCGCTGCACTTAAATCTAGTTGTTTGCCCTCACCTGCTGTCTCCCCAGCTGTCACTCATTTAGCCTTCCAGCAATCATCTCTCCGACATTCTTTTCTGCCACCCAGCGATGACGGCGGATACGTGACACACCTGAGGTTGAAAAGCCCCGCAGGGATCCAGCGAGACGTTCGAACATCCGTCAACACGACGATCACTCAAACTGCGAAATAAAACCAGAACTGGGGCTTCCCGTAGAATCGGAGCCATTTTTCATTCCTCTTTTTTGACAGCCGTGGACGAAGCGCACGTGCACGGGTGGGAGACGGCACGGCTGTGTGTAAGTGGGTCGTTTTTAAGATCACCCATTTTTTAAACGTCGCGCTTGTCTCACGGTTTGTGACAGAACTCAGGTTCACTCCTACACGGCCGCGCTCGACTGAAAGCATTTAAATTGCATGTTGCGCGAAAGAGGCAGAGACACCGAGGCTGAAGTCAAGCGGCCAAAACGGCGCATTCACGTGCCCCCAGACAAGGGTGGAAATTATACATTGCACAAGCAGGGGCCCCGAGCTCGTTGGAATCGGCCCCTGAGCTCCAACCACAGGCAGGGAAATGTTGAAATCTCACTTTTTTCCCAGAAGTAAAAGGGCGGCTTGTGCTCACACAAACACAGTGTGTGAGAGGGAAAGTGCTATCGGGGGAATGTTTGCTATAGAGATTTCAGTATTTGTGGGTTTTGGGGCTATGTGTGTGTATTTCTGTGACACAATTTGCTGCTAACACAGAAACTTGGCCTCGGGATCCTGTAGGAAATTCTTTACATGTTTTCTCGTTGAACCTCGTCTACCTCAAGTGCAAACACACGTATGGACACACAGGCTTGAAAAGATAAGCAAACCAGCCACCCACAGAGACCGTGAAAGTCAAACGACTTTCCAAATAGACCACAGATCAAATGCTCCGCGTGCTTTGTGTCTCGCTGGCTGCGCAATAGGCTCCTGTGGGCAAAAGGGCTCCTTCTGCTGGAGTTTACGTCAATGCAGGTTAGTCTGGCGGACGGAGATACGAGGGAAGAAAAGAGGATTCGACTTCACACTGAACTTCACAGACACAAATTTGGGTGATAAAACTGTGAGCAGAGTTTATACAAACTCCACCCAACCGGACGTTTAACCATTCATCTTCAACAAATGCTTCAGAACAGGATAAGAAAACCTTCTGCTTGTGGAATCTGCTTGGAAAAATCGTTTTGAGGAGAAAAAAAGCCCCTATTCTGGTGTCAGAGTGGTGCAGATGCTAATCTTCATACCTCTCTGTGGGAGTAAATCACCGTGAAACTGCAAAGCTGTCCTTCTTCCTCTCAAGTCTGAGTTTAATCCTGGAGGATTCTGAGCTCGCCAGAGTGTAAAAATGCTGTGATTGTAGCTTATGAGCGGCAGCCTGCGGCGACACGAGAGCGTGACCCAGTGTGTTTGTGCGCGTGTGTTAGTTCATTTGGAGGGAACAGTCGGTCCAACTGTATGTGCGAGCGCATAAACGCTACAGCCGCGTCGGCACCAGATCCCTAATCTCAGCGGGTTCACGCGCCGCGCCTGCACGAACGCACTCGCACCAACGCGGCTTTCTTCCACCGCTTCCACCGGAATGCTAAATTCCTCAGTGCGAAGAAACAGAGTCTGCAGTCCTTTAGTACGACGATCCCGCTCACCCGAGTGCTTTTGGGCAGAGTTAATATTGCCCAGCAGATTTTGGTGGGTGGAATAAACAGCTCGTGAGATGAGAGTAATCATCATGAGGCTCCATATGGTGCGTGTTACTGTGTGTGCACTCCTCGTCACCTTTTTGGTGCCCTCCCCCTCCATCTCAGGGGTGCTTGGTGCCTGGGACCAAAGCATGCTGGGCGCGATGCAGACGGACAAGTTGAAGGCATTCATCTGGTTGTCTTGAGCGTTGCCTTGGATACAGTGCAACACGGCGATAACGTGCCGCAGCAGGAGGAGGTTTTCACCAGGCAGGAGGTGGAGCAACCTGGGAGCGAAGATCATGATCACACACATTTCTTCCAGCGTCTTTTACATGTTTCTTGTGCTGCTTGAGATGCTGAAGCAATCATTTAAAAAATTCCTAATACAAAGCCAGTTCCTACCTGTGGATGGATTGCATTTTCTCCTCTGCCCCCTCAGTTCCCATCGCATCCATCCACCGGTCATACAGATCCACGCACAGCAGGCTGCCCGGGATATTCCGCAGGAAGTCCTGTACCAAGGAATGATGTAGGTGAAGGATGCTAACCTTTTCTACTTATTAGCAGTGTTACGAATCTGTTCTACATTCATTTCCTGTTAATAAAATATTCGCTTAGCAATATATAACATTTAAATCACCCAATTTGAATTATTTACATCTTGCTTTGGTTGGATGCCTGTTTCTTAAATATATGCCGACATATCATCTAATTATCACGACACTCCATATGGTGTGTGTGTGTGTGTGTGTTACCTTCAGGACAGCAGCGATGACGAACACAGATTGATGTGTGATCTCTGGATCCTCGGTTCCTCTGTCCAGTTGCTCCCGGAGTTCCCGGCAGGCTTTGGCTCCAGCCGACCTCCTGAAGACCCCCCTGGTGTACGGCCCCTCCAGGTACAGATGCACCAGCATGTCCTAAACAGTGGACAGGGTTTACCTCCATGAAACTGCCCCACTGATCTCTAATCAGTGTTGCTATTAGTAATAACAGCTGTCTGAAATCAGAGGTTGGCATGTCAGCATCTCAAACATCTGTCAGGGAGGAATTCGGCTCTTTGTTTTGCTTAAAAACACATATTAATTAAATCTAAAATCCCTTGTCGCCTCGTTTGAAAATCATCACTCAAGGTTTCCATCTAAGCAGCCCATTAGCATAAGTGAATGTAAGAATGTGGAACAACCTGACATTTTAGAGCTTTTCGGTGCGCCTCATGCCCAGAGAGGAAACTTTCTTTTGCTTTTTCAGCACATTTCGGGTTCCACTTCTCTAAACAGCGATTCATAACTTCAACCATTTATCTGAGGCAGCTAGATAAGCCGAACAATAACAGAATTCCCTCTCCAGCAAATACATCTCCCTTCCCATAAAAACAAAATCTTCCTGTGAACCTAAACTGGTTCCTGACCCCCCCACCCCGGTGACCCGTATCCAGCTCACCATGACGGGCTTGGGCAGGCCGTGTTCTGGAGAGCAGATGGAGCTTAGCGACCGTCCGAACAGCCGCCCCTGAGTGGGGCTGAGCGAGGTGGGGGACAGGGGCACGCTGTCCAGCTGGGGGTTGGAGCCCTTCCAGAAGGGCCAGTTGATCAGGGATCGCTTCCTCTTGAAGGTCTTTTGCTGAGCAGGTTCTGCACAGAGGACCAAACAGGAAGAGCCTGAGTCCGCGTTTCTGTCTGTGATGAAATATATTAAAGCACATTTGGAAGCTGAACGCAGTTATGAGGCTTTTAGGACCAAAGTCGAGTTTTCTGATTTTAATTTGACACGTTTTTAACCAATGTTTTTTTTTATTTTATCATAAGAATGAGGAGCAGCTTAGCTCTTATCATAAAGAGTATGCGTAAATATAGACATACACGTGATCCTGTTCAAACATCTCGAAGCTTCTGGTCAAAGAGCATTTGCACGGGTGACTTTTCTTCACCTTCAGCTTGTTTCTCAGCGTCACTTTAAGCCGATGAGGGCACTTTGTGTCATGATATTTTCACAGTTCTGCTTGATCGACCCGTCAGTGGAAGAATCATGTGAACGGAGTGTGTGGACAAAAACGTCGTTCATGTGTGACCAAACATCCATTAAAGGTTGTGAAAACTGTGAACGCTCAACAGAGTCATAGGATTGTGCGTTCTTCCTGATTTGAGCACAGTTTGCGTGTCGATTTCACATTTTTATGTTAAAAAACCCCCACAATAATGACCAGAAGCAAAGCTAGCTCAAGTTACGGCGCTGATATTTCTTGCGGTGGCCTCTCGTTACACAAAAGATAACATTAACACGGCCGTGATTTGTATGTGAGGGTCGGCCTTTTCAAACAAACCACAGATTCTTGGAGTGGGTGGAGGACGCGGCAGTTGAAAAGGGCCCAAATGTGTGGCATACCTCACATACAAGTCATTATTTAACAATCTGCCAAATATGCGCTGGAAGAAAAGTTTCCTGATAAAATTACTGCCCCGAGCTGCTCTGGTGCGTCTCAGCAGGACGTCATTAAAAAAATAATGAAAGCTAAAGTCTGTGCTGAACCTTTTTGGAAATGGACGCGCTGACAAACCCGCGTCTGCGTAAACAAAGGTGAGATTTGCCTGATAAATGTGTGAATCCATGCAAACCCACCAGGTCGTCACCCAACAATGTCGAGTTGAGTTGTGGGTGGAAGACAAGATCAAAACTTTTTATTGACAAACTTATATTACAAATGTTTGGACCGTGTCATGGGAACAACGGAATGTGTGTAATTGCAGTGTGTGTGTGTGTGTGTGTGTGAGAGACGTCAGCCCTCAGCTTGTTTGACGCTCTTGCTATCACAGACGATCAAATACCCACGGGGTAAAAAATACGTGAGCGCCGTTCATCATTTGTCACTGCTACCTGACAGGGCGTCCCAGAGCAGCGTTAGGCCACGCCTCCGTTCCTGCCACGCCCACGGCGCTCCGACACACACGCCGTCGAGCTCTCAGGTGCGAGTGGCTGCACGTGTATGGCGGCGGCGCTGCTGTGACGCCATCGTGTAAGACGCTGTTATTCTGCTTGTGGTTTGATAACTGAAGCGTGGCTGGGAACCAGGCGCTTGTTTTTCTCCTTCTCCTCTTTTCATTAATCGGCCCTCTCCCCCTCCCCCCATTCACCTCCTTCCTCCTCAGCTTCTCTTCCTACGTCGATTCTTTGTCTTCTATCTGTTACAGTTGGCTGTTTCTTTTTCCGTCACCTACTCTGACCTCCGCGCTCACTCGATAGCTGTGTCATCTCTTTTTCACTTCCCATCCTCCCATTCTCACACTCGTCCGTCCCTTCTGGGGTTTCTTCCTCTGCCTCGCCGATGTTTTTCTGAATCTCGCTGCGTCTCTCTCGCCAACTCTCCCACCCTTCTCCTTATCTCGGTTTTCTTGCTCAGAGGAAAGAAACCTGACAAACACGCACGCGTTCTCGTGTTTCCTGTCAGTTTGAGTGACAAAGTCAGACCGTAAAACACTTACGTACGTAAAATAAAAACAAACTCCCTCATGTGGGGGAGTTGATTTAGGCTCTTATATGTCTGCAAGCTGTTTATTTTTGAACATTGTAAAATGATTCGCATGTGCTCGCATCCTGCCAACATTCACCGTTTGGCCCCAGACACTCCCAGTGTGCTCAGGAGCCATCTTTATAACACAGGATTCCTGATATAATTCCCTTTAATTATGAAATAAATCTGTTTCCCTCTTCTGAAAAATCCTCCTAACGACTCACGTCACAGGACTGGGCAGCTGCCTTACCCATAAGTTGCACCTGTCCCGGGACAGCCTTGTTGGGTTTGAGGATGAACTGGCACTGGTTGTCAGGTGGAAGGCACTGGTCCAGCAGCAGGACCCCCGGACAGTCTGTGGGACTGGTGGGATCCCTGACGGCTCCTCCTCCCAGACCCGCAGCGCTGCTCCCGCCATTCCGAATGTGGCTCATCTTGACACTGAAGGGAAACTCGTGGCCTGAATGAGGAGACGAGGTCGGTGAGCCAAAGAGGAAAGTTTGATTTGTGTTGCACAAAGATGAATCAGCAGTCCTGAGTCCAGAATTTAGTGTGAACAAAGGAACAACAGATTATGGCAAGAGACTAAGTGCTGTGAAACGCTAACAGATGTTGGGCTTTTAGTGCTGATGCCTGAGCTGCAGCGGGTAAAATATGTGCTGCCTCGTTTCCCTAAAGTGGTTTAAATGGGCAGAATTAGACAGGAGTCAAACGTAGCGTTACACTAACATTAGGTCTGTTCTGTTCACAGTAAGAGTCGATGCTAAAAGAAGTCTCACCAATGAGAGGATACGGAGGCTCATCCTTACTGGAGCTCACCCACAACCGGTGGTCCTTCACACAGCCCTGCAGGGAAAGAAGAGAAGATGTAGTTTTGCGTTGAAAATAAAGGACGTTTTTTTTAAAATGATGCACCGATTAACGTGAAACCAGAGCAGCTACTGCCCAAAACACCAAACGGAGGCTAAAATGTCAACTGTTGACAGATTTAAGACACAATGACATTCTGGAAATCAAATTACATACACTGGAGGGGAAATGCTCTAAAATCCCATTATTTTGTACAAATTCTTGGCACGCTTACGCTTGGTCTTGACATTAGCCTCTCATAAATCATATTTAACAACACTTGGCCACGGTAGCAAGGATCCGCCTGAATGACTTTGGAAACCACATCAAAGGGACAAAAAGGAGTGTGTACAGGAGTAAAGATCAACAGTGGTCTTTGGTTACTCACCGATATGCCAAACTGCAGCAGGGCCATGCGGATGACATCATCGGTGCTGTCGGCGTTGCTGACCGCGAGCGTCTTGGCCTGCGGAGGAAAAGTTTTGGTCGGCTGTTTTAATTTGTTACGTGAAATATCATAAATTGGCCCACAGACGGACAGGAAGAGGCGGCGATGTTGACGTTGCGCTGACAGAAAGAGAAGAGGAGCTCACATATGCGCAGTTTCCAACGTCCTTGGCGAAGATCTTCAGGGGGACCGTCTTGGGGTCGTCCCTGTCTTTTCCCTCAAGGATCCCGCTGGAGGGAAGGACAGATGTCAGACTTACGTTAAAACCAGAAGACAAAGCCCCCACCCCCGTATTCATGTCTGAAGGTCGTTTGCTGGGTTAGCGGCGGCGGCTGCAGCCCTGCCTTTACCTTTTGATGAGCTCCAACCACTTGTTCTTGTGCTCCTCCGAGCTGGGGAGGAAGAGGAAGAGGAAGCACAATCAGCGTCCATCAGGGTAAAAGCGTCCGTCTGTTTGCTGTTATGCAACTCATATTTGTGCCTTTTGAGCATGTGTCATTATCTCCTCCAGCCTGGCTGCGCCCAGATTTAAGAGCTTTTGTGACCAGGACCGAAGGGTTCGGGGATTTGGCGGGCGCGTGTTGAATTTCCAGTTCTATACTGCAACATGGCCTGGGAACGCCGTGTACTTTTTAAGAAGCACGGATCAGTGAGTCACGCTGGCGTGACAGAGATATGCGCAGCGTGTTTAGTATTACATCTGACACACACTGTCAGCAGATGTTCTCCATGAAGCGACAGGGAAGAGCGCCCGCTCAGTTTCGTCCGTGTGCACGCTTCTCCACTGCTGCGTACCTGAAGGTGGCCACGAAGTTGCAGGTGGGCCAGCCCACGACGAAGCTCTTCTCTGGGTTTGTGCTTCCCTCACACACTTCCTCTATGCAGTGGGACACCCACATCTCACACACTCGGGCTTGGGCCTTCACCTTAAAATGGGTGGGAGATCTACGGGAGACAAAGTGCTCTCTGTTAAACGAAGCCTGCAAAAAATGTCATATTGATCTAGCTTAACATCGAAATGCCATGTCAGTCATTTCAGCTGTCCGTTACTGTTTATTTGTGATTGCTTTTTATTCAAACTATTAATTTTCTCCCAAGAAATTGATCAGAAACGCCCTCTCGGATTTAGAAACCAAAGTATGCAAAGGTGCTTTCAGGCTAATGTCGCTAACATTTTAGACCAAATTTCGGGGGGCGGAGCTTGTTGTCAGAAGTAGCTTGTTTTTCTCGATATGCGTGGTCACCTACAGCAGGACCGCACACGCTGGTCGGACAACCTCATGTAGGTACAACCAGATAAGTTTACTCTCTTGCTTGTGACCCAGTGACACCAGACAGGAGATGTTTATGATAAGAAAAGCCACCAGGACATTAAAAGATGCCAAAGAATGTTCTGATAACAGGGTCCCCAAGTAATGAAGCGTTTTAATTAAATTATTAAAGCTTTAACTTTAAATTTTCCTCATAAAACCTTTTTCTCCACAAACCTCTAAAGTACACATGGCAGTGCAGCGAGAACTCCTTTAAATAGATTATAGATCCAGCAATTTAGCCCCAGTAAAAGTGTATTTATCCACCACTACATCTGTGATTACAGAGAGAGAAGCTCCAGCATGTGGCACACGTGCACTCTCCCTGCTATTACACAGATATTAAGGTTAAAAACGCATGCGTAAACATACACACACCAAGACATTCCTCTAACTCACCCTGTGCTCAGCCACTGTGTAGCAGCCAATTATAGCATATGCTAGTGGTGCTGGAGGGGTCGGCCCCGCCCACTGGCGCATGACCACAGTGGACCTGCCGGGTCTGCACTGAGGGTGTATGCGTGGGTGTGTGTGTGTGTGTGTGTGTGTGCATGGGGCCAGAGTAGCTTTGATCTGAGCCAGTCTTCATATGGATTTAATTGGCTGGGAAATAATTATATACCGGGAGAGAAAATGACGGAGGGAGAAGTGAAAGAATGCAGTAAAAAGAGAAAATTTGAGGAAAAATACAGGACAAAAACATTAACCCATCCTTCACCAATGCTTGTTTCTATCTGTACTGTGGCATTTCTCCATTTCTCCAATGCGAGACATGAAAACGTTGCTTATTTGTTCCTCTGATTCCTGTTTAGGTCTCCCAGTCTGCATTTCCTGTCCAACTCTCACTCCGACACACAAACATATTCCTTAACTCCCAAGACAGAGAGACTTACTTGGCCTTGGCGACCAGGAGGGTGTCATTAAAGAGGAAGAGGTGTCTCTCCTGGGTCTGCAGGCCTGTCTTCAGCTGTGCTTGGGCGTGATCCAAGAACAGACGGGCTGGACACTCGGCGAGGAAGGCCTGGACGAGTGGACATGATTCTGGGCTGACTGGTGTCAGGCAGCTTTCCCTAAGGACAGAAAAAAATGGGACAAGAGGGTGCTGATTAACATTTAATTAATACGGTGGGGGCTTCGTCATCTCAACAGGAATGGACCATCTTGTCTCTGCTTCTTTTGCTGTCAATCTGTGTGACTGATGGACAGATGGAAACAGAGGAGGGACATTTTGGGGGGGAAGGAAGTAGTTTGAGAGCACTATCCTTTCCTGTTTACCCTTAAATGCCAGATTTAAAGTCCAGATCTCCTGTTACACAAATACAAGCGTCGTCTATCGCAGTCTTTTGTGTCTCCGCTCTCTCACGCACCACCTCGTGCCGTCTCGCTGTTTTTGGAACGCACGGATGCACCCGGAGACCCACAATCAAGACAAAGGTCCGAGGAATTGACCAAAGCATCAAAGAATCTCCTCACTGAAGGAAGGTTACGTAAGTGATTGGTTATGTAATTAATTAATGGATGCCAGAGCGCTGCCCTTTGTCCGTCGGCCAAAAATAAACTCCAAAATGGGACTGAGCGAAGTAATGTAACCAATTAAATGTTGAGGTTTGTTGGGATAAGAGGCTGGGATGGACAGGATGCTGATGGATTTACTGTTCCTGGAGGAACAAGGATTTGTTTCACTTATAAAACTAAGATTACATTTTTTAGACTCCGCGGCTGCTGTTGTTTCATGTGCTCCAGCCCATTATATGACTGAAACAAATGATAGTTTAACTGATCATTTAACACAAAATGAGTTGTGAATTTAAGTGATATCTCCTGATAAGACACTGATAGCATCACCCACAGCGGCCTTGACCCCATGTCTGTATAACAGCATGCAGAGGTCAGCTGTCCACAACCTTTGATCAGATTTTATGGCGTCAAATTATCCAAACCGACCCAACAAAACAGCATATCAAGCCAGCTCAGTCATTTTTGCCTCAATTGCAGTCAAAGCTGCCAATTTTCTAGGTACGGGGTCAGCCCAGGGGTAAAAACCACCGAAGACGGACAGCATGGAGGCTTTTGGGTTTAGCAGTTCGGGAAGTAAGTCTCGACTTCTCATCCTCCTTTATTCTTATCGCACTGCAGAAGAGGGGAATGCTCCTTGTTAGCGGAGCTGCCCCCCAACACACACACACATTTATAAATGTCCTAATGCCATTAAGACCCTTTCACATTGTGCTACGCCCCCCAAAAAGAAGACATCTTCCGTATTCACCACACATCCCGTCCTCCTGAATGTATGAGCGACAGTGGAGTCGCCCAGCTTTTGAATCTGACTGACGAGGAGCTAATGGCGCCATTGTACGTCATGTGATGTTGATAAATTGAGATCTCGCCCTACTCGGCTCCGCACGGCCACCTTTGAGATGGAGCCCTGTGAGGAGAAATGTTGGCTTTTTAGGACACAATGAAGTGCACATACTAATGTCCCAGCATGAATAATTAAGTGGAACTGAGAATGATTATCTGCATAAAGACACACCCTGATTACTTTGGTTTACAGCCCGGTGTTAATACATTTTATCTTTACAACAGAGGAGAAATATTCCCTTAAAGTTCATTAAACAGGCTAAACCTCCACCACTGCCTCTTTCCAGCACCATGTTTATCTCTCTTTGTCTCTCTCATGCTTATGTGCATCCACTTTGCTCATCAGAGCATCAGCTCTGCTGTCAATTTGGCGGGCCAGACTGAGCAGACCTCACGGAACCAATGACATGCACTTACACAACACAGCCCATCTGTTCGGTTTTATTATTGTCCCAAAGAGGGACGGCGTGTGTGTGTGTGTGTGTGTGTGTGGTTACACACGTGTCTGATTCATCACATGCATCTGCAGTTGATTTGCCTCTGATAGCGAGTCTGCCTGCATGGCTCCAGCAGTATTTTAAGATTTTATGTCACCAATCTGGGACAAAGTGCTGAATGAAAAGAGGTTTGCTGGCCTGGTTCATTTGCTTCTTACGTAACACGCAGAATCTGACTTGTCTGAATAAAACAAGTGAAAGAGAAGCATCAGCAAATCGCTTGAGTGTGGTTTGCTGGTACCAACCTGGTGGTTTGCAAGACTGCTGTCAAAAAACACTAAAAAAGCAAATAAATTACTGGGATTTACACAGAAAAACACAACTCCCTCAAAAACGCACAACTTTCTGACAGCATCCCCGGTTTGGCCTCAGCAGAATGCAAATATTTACTGACTAAAAACGTTCTCGTCGTTAGCTAGCTTAGCGAATTGAACGCAAATGCAAAACCACAAAATCCAAAGTAAGTCTCTAAAGTCTCTTGTGTTTAACGGCTCGAGCAACAATTCCTCACAATACCATGATGTGATGAGGCAAATCTTTTCCACCTTCTCCCTCCTTACTGTTTCCACCTGCCTCCAAATGCCTCCGGACACACCGGCTCATTTCCATCCAACAGACTACAGCATAAGGTCATTGTTGGCCGCCACACACACTGGGACACACACACACACGGAGCGATGAGATCAGAGCCTTGAAACTTTTTCTTATAGCGATTAATGGACATGTGACCCAGGGGCTGCGAGCCATGACATCTTTAGCAGAGCTCAATAAAAGAAATGCCTTTTTCATTACACTGCGCTCTGGATAACGGCACAAGATATGCACATGTTGTCAATCGCACTCAGATGGTCAAATAATCAAATTTAGACCACGACGTAAGAAGAAAAAAATCACATTTAAAAAGACGATAAAAAGAAAAACTTGCCTGAAAATGATTTGCATGTGCGGTTACCATCAGGTGTTCTTTTGTGTGTGTGTGTGTAGAAGTCATTTTGTGGCGTCACAGTGGGTGTGAGGTCAGGGATACCAGCCAATCATATGTTTTTGTGCTCTGCCCCTTTCCTCTGTGTGGTATCGATTTCCCCTCCTGGGAGGGAAGGGACTCCGGTAATACTGTAGCCCTGCAGGCTGACAGATGAGGTTATGCTCGGCCCGGTGCCTTTAGAATGTGTGTGTCTCTCAGGTGATGCAAGAGGGTGAACTGAAGGTCACTGAGGCGTTCAGAAAGGGCAAAAGAAGAAAAACAGGAAAAGAAATCTATATATGCTTATAATGTCTATAAGCCACACTTGTATGTTTACTTTTTTCAGGAGGAAACTCAAAATTTAGGAGCCAGAAGAGCGACGTGAGGAACTACGAATATCCACGATCTGTGATTCAGGGAACTTTTAGTGGAGTGGAGAAAAAGGCCCAAACAAGAGCGGCTCTGACTCTGTGGAGTCACCAGGCCAACCCGTCCATCTGCAAGCCAGTGTTGCTGTGATGTGTGAAAAGATCTTTATTCTTAAGGGTTTTCTCTCAGACGGTGCGAAGTGAAAATGCCTGAAAAGGAAAAAAAAGGCCCACAGACTGGGCAAAAAAAGCAGAAGCACAGGCTGGTTCCTTCTGCTGGTAAATGTCAGTGTTCCCTATCTGAACCAAGGGGGGACATGGAAAACAGGGTTGACGGCGCTCACCAGCACTTTTAAAATTCAGACAGAAAATCTCAAAATGCGACGTATTAAGATAAAATGTGGACGGTTTGAAAGATAGTGAAATCATTTCAGTAACGTTTGATTGGTTAAAGGGATAAAAACACAACAGAGGACAACAGATCTGTAGAAGGGGCCCAGCCACTAATCAATTACTTTGAATCTTTAAATCAACATAGAATCAAGGCTTGGTTTGCTCCAAAGCAGACATGTGAAAGTGCCCCCCCACTTAACATTTCAGAATTGAAAGCAGGAGTAGATCAAGAACAGATCCTTGAGGCACCCCACAGTTAAATGAGCTGGGATAAGACATTTTTATTTGCTCCGGTTGTTGTGATGTATTAAAAAGTGCCTTTTTTAACCCTTCCTGCCTCTGCCACACCTGACTGTGTCACATTCTGCCCTGCCTGGAGGTTAGAGCCCCCTGCCCAGGCAACCCCCCCCCCCAGACATTAATGAACACCACCCTCACTCATCGACATGAGATGTGTTGACCCCAGATGACCCGACTCGCTCCCACACCTCCTTATAAGAGGTCAAAGGTTAAGGGTGAGAGCAGAGAGTGTCAAGCCCTGGCTCCATACATCCTACAGACCCCCCCCCCCCCAACAGAGAAAAAGGGGGCAGCAGCAACATAAGAATTTGGTTTGTCTCACTTTTTCTATCTTTGCACACAAGCTGAAAATTTGAGACTCACTTTCCTCTTCACACACACACACACACACACACACACACGCACACACACACACGATTCCCCGAGAGCGCTGACCCATTTAAAAGTGTGGAGTGTTTCGCTCAACGCTGCTCTAAAATGACCCACTCTCACACGTAAGAGCGCCGAACTCTCGCTGCAAGCAACAAACGTCCAAGTCGCCCGCTCACACACACACCCCAGCTCACACACACCCCAGCTCACACACACGTTCTAAACATGTCAGACAGTCTGGCCACATCACACCCGAGAGACCCTGGACTGCACAACCTCACCTAAACCATCAGCATTTTAAGGGTCTTAACTGGCATGTTGAGGTTTTTCCATCTGTTTTGCGGGATTCAGTGAAAGATCCTGATGACCCAATAAAAACTATTTATTCCTCTGTGACAAGCCTCATTTTTTCTAAAAATCCCCCAATGGGGGGATTGTCAGAAACTATATACACCTGGGGGTGGGGGAAGGTAATACCTAATTTCCGACGTTGTAAAAGGAAGAGGAAGGGATTTGTACCACACAAAGGTGATGAAAGGTGACCGATGAACTTTTATCCCTTCGTGGCAGCCAAGGAGGCCAACTTTACTTTTTTATTACCATTGCTTGGTTCGAAGCTGGTAGTTTAACCACAGTAGTTTAAAGTAAACCTGTCTTATCGGCTGCTGCGGGGGGGTCAAATGGCCACACCGGTAAACATGACTGACAGCTGCATGTTGTTGCACCAGATTCCATCCGCAACAATACAAACCTCCATGCACAAACCCACCACATACGAGAAGCAAGGGCCAAATTCTTGCTACTCTCCGTAACTTCGGGAGCATTCTGCGTTATGTAAAACATTGAGGAGGAAGACCTCAGCTCCACAAGGGCCTTTTCCCTAAACTGCAAAACAATAAAAAAGGGTGTTCCTACCTGGACGTGCTCCGTGATCTGGTGAGTGCTTTGCTGATGACCAGTGAGGGAGCCGACTGCCGCCTCTGAGCCAAGGTCTTCATCTTCTGCTCGGCGTGGGCGAGAGAGAGAGAGAGAGAGAGAGACAAGGGAGAGGTCAACAGGAGCGGGGAATAAAGCTGCGGGTTCGGATTTGCATTCTGCTGCCGAACGACATCTTCTGCTTGAGAAGAGGAGGGTGACAGAACGCCTGAAGAGCTGCAGGGGGAGAACTGGCTGTTGGCTTGTGATCCGGAAACACACACATGGGCAAAACTCCAGCGTGTGTGTGTGTGTGTGTCTTTGAGAGAAGCAAAGAAAAAGGAGAAGCGGGACTGTAAAAGACGGAAGACTGGGAGCTGAGTGACAGAGGAATACCAGACATTAAACAAACACATGTGTGTTAGGAGCACGAAGTTGAGGGGACCTCGTATATTCTCGCTGTAGGAAAAGAACTAGCATACCTGCGGCTACCTGCAGCTATTTCAATTAAACCTCATTTATTTAAAACAAAATCACGCGGAGCCTGAATAAATATCACAAGCGCCCACAAATGCCCCAAACACACACTGCAGCCTTTCAGCTTGGAAATGTCTCGGGAGGGGGGGAAAAAAAGCGAGGTGCAGAAATAGAAGCTGAATGAGACCCTTCTTCCTGGGCTCATTCTGCAACCACTGACGGGTAACATTCCTGTCAGGTCCGGACTGTTCTGCTACGTGCACGGGGTAAAACGGATCGGCACAATTGACACAGTTCTGCAATCGGGCTCAGGCAACGCTCAGAGGACAGAAAACGTGAAGCAGCGACAGACTATACAGAGAAAAAAGGCGCCTGCGGCCCGACGTTCACGGGGCAGAAAAGTTCTGGTGTGTCTGCTGGTTCTGACAGGTCCACTCTCATGTTTGATGCAGCCCAGCTGTACTTGCTCTACAGATTCATAAAAACAGTCTTGGCTGCTGATAAATGAACAATAAGATGTGCAGATTCATAGATTTGGACCAGTTTTACCTTTGCAAAAGTCATTTTTAAGCTACAACAAGGCAGACACTTTCTGACGTCACTGATTTTTGCCTAAGTGGTAATTACGGAAGCCGTGGGATACCCTTTACCCGTTTTGATTCTAATCTCAGCCCAAATAAGGTTCGCCCCCCCATATGTACTGCAGTTACAGTCTTCGAACACACCGTGGATGGGGGCGCTGTTTACTGCGAGTGAACTGAGAAGCTGCTGAATATTCCAATTTCATCATCATCAACATCATCATCTTCATCACCATCATCATCATCACCGCCATCATCATCTCTCCATTCCAACAAAGCAAACTGAATTTCATTTAAAAAGAAAATGCGAATACTTTTTCGGGAAAAAGAGTCAGAAACGGGCATTGCGGAGGCGCCTTGATTAACAAAGTCAATGATCAAAGAGCTCTACAGATGCTGGTTGTCCGGATTAAACACTGAAGAAAACACAAATTTATTTTGTTTTTTAAATTTGGGTTTTCTTCAGTCGTTTCAGCAAATATTTAGCTCCGGAATAAGCCAAGCTCCCTTTAATGCTGCATTAATATCATTAAAAATGTGATTAAATACAAATAAATTAGTGTTATTGGTCATAAAATAACACTCAGCTCAAAGCACCGTCACCTTAACATGAAGTTCTTCATTAAGAAATCCTTATAAAGTAATGGAATCACACCAAACAAGCCAAATTAGTTCATATGGGGGCATATTTGAACTAATCAAAGTGGCAGAGATCCCAGGAATCAGCAGATTAGAAATAATAAACTGCACAAGTACACTCATTTACCACTTAGCTGCAATAAAATGCCAATTGTTTGCTTTTAACAGTTTAATCCGCAACCAACAGCGCATTAAAAGCTCACGGTTCCCGGAGAGAAACGTGCCCGCCCGGTACCTTTTTGTTTTCGGGCAGCGACTTGATCTCCCCCGTCAGCGAGTCGGACCTGTTCTGTCCCATGGTCCCCTGCTGCGGCGACATGGTTTCCATCAAGGCAGCATAGATCCACGGCTCCGGTATATTCCCATGACACCCGCGTAAAGTCCACTTTATCCGGCGGAGAGCGGGGAAGGCGCCCCGGGAGCATCCATGGTACGGAGGTGGTGATCCGGGGGGAGCGGAGGTGAATCCAGCGGGGAGCGTCCGCACGGCGCGCGCCTCTGTGTCTGATGATATGAGCCTCGCGACCGAGATGTGCGCGGTTTGAAGCGCCAGTCGTGAAGCTGCCGGTGGCTACGTAAGGCGATTTCCGCCGATCCTTTTCAGAATAAGAGCATTGCAGACGCGCTTCCGGTTATTTGTGCCGTCTTATCCATCGCGAATTACATTTTTTTTAAAAACGTTACCGCGGTAGTTTTCAAAGCACAATTAAATATATCATCAGTGTACTTGTCGGCTTGTATGTTCAGTACAGGAAATGTGTTTTTTAAAAGTAAATATTAACTTAATATCTCGCAGTTTGATCTTAATATGGATCTTTTTTCTATATTGAGAAAATGCATTATTTTACAGATATTTTAGTTTAATGAATCATTTTCTGTTAAATATGTAGTGACTTGGAGACACTGTGTGTTCAGTTTACTTCCAAAAGTAAACTGAAGCAGGATCAGGCCACAGCTACATTATCTGCATACTTCACCACACCTTTTCTGCGTATATTACATGTTTTCCGAGCCTGGCCGTCGGGCCACATAGAAGGCGACTGTTCCACTACACCATGACGGCGGTTTCCAGAGGGCCCAGACCAGGTGTAAAAATGTAATTCCAGTGCCAAGAATAACATGACCCATGAAAAGGAATGTATATGGTGCGTTTTTTTTTCTTGTACAGTCATGATGACGCATCTGACTACAGTGTACCAGACTGTACGAGGAGTTTGGAGTGGGAGAATGCTTACTTTAAAAGGTTGAACACAAACACAGCCGAAGTTAAACTGATTTATTGACCAGGCAAACAGATTTAATCTGTTTATTTAGCTATTTGCTGTACTTTAATACAATCCAAGGGATTGTAATTGAGCAGATTTTAAGGAACATTCCACATTCAGATATTTTCCAGATACAGAACAACAATTTTGCAGAAGTGATCTAATTTTAGCCATTAAAAACCTTTATGATTTCCCCTAATTTTAAAGTTTCGCCATCCGATGAGTCCCCAAACTTGAAAAAAAAGTCCTCCTCAGCAAAAACAGCGAGGTATGCCCGGATTGTTCTGTCTTATCTGAGTGCTGAAAAGCAGCATGCAAAGGTTGATAAGAACAATGACGGGGCCTCGGCCACCGGCTTTGATCACATCACAGGTTGCGTGAATCAACAGCCACCGTCATACTGTTGGCTCCTGTCTGGAGAACGGCAGCGACTCTCTGAACAGAGACCACAGCCTCCCGTCTCTCTGCATGTCACCCATCCTTTCATCAGGACAGGAGACCGCTGCCAAGTCCCGCTCGTCCTTGAACTGCACTTTGTGCTCCCTAACCTAAATGATCACTTTTGCTTTTCAAGAGTAGCCTGTCTGGAGGTTCTGCAGCGCAGAAAAGTGAGACTAAATTAAGGGTGTGACAGAAATGTGGTCGGAAAGGCCGCTGGTTGACAGCGGCTGCCAGCACACGGCACTGTTTTCTCTCTGCCTCCTCATTGTTCCACTGTGTCACTGGAAGATGTCGGCTCGCAGCAATAAAATCTGCGGAGCCTTGGAGTGTTTGTCCCCTTTCCCCCCCTTGAGTATTCTTGAAAGTGGCAACAGAAGCATCTGCGATGAGTCAAAACCAGACATTGTAGTCAAAGTGGGTCAGACACCATTTCATCAGGCTCCGGCTCAGAAAAAGTTCTTCTTCCTTCAAACATCAGAGAACATCTGTCTGAAAGAAAAGGCAGCTAAACCAAAATTCCAGGGGAAGAGCAAAGTGAGCAGGATGCAGTTAGAGCTCTGACGGCAGCTGGACACCAAGCCTGTGTTTTGGTCCCTGCAGGGTTGGGCTCTTGTACTTTGTACTGTATACACAAGCACACATCCACACACACACTATACACACATGCTGGAGCCAACTTTCTATTTAAAGTGAGGTCTCTACCCCCTAAAGAAGCACCTATGATGCATGATGGGATGGGAATCAACAGTGCACTAATTTAATTGCATATCTGTTGGATTAAACTGCCTTTTTCTTGTAACCTCAGCTCCAGATTACTGGAACTTACTGGTAACTCGGTGGTTGCATCCAGTGTTCTGGGATGACGCCTCCCACCAACAGTGCCGCTACCAAAACCAGACACACACACACACCATTTGCCAAAAATGACCCACATTGCTTTTTTTTCACTCTCTGTTGCTTCTTCTCCTGATGGTTGAGGTCCAGCTTGAGAAACAATGTGATATGGGTGGGAAAACATAACTGCTCTTTTTTCCCATCACATATTCATGTAAGATGGCTGAGATCTGAGAAAACTGCAACTCAGAGGGTTCTGACGAGCAATTTGGCCGCTTTTGTACAGGGAAAAAAAGGAAAATCATCTAAAAAACTCTTTTTTGGTCTCCTTAGGCTATAAAATCTACGGTGGGTTTGCAGAACCCTGACAGAACTCAAAGGTTAACAGTTGCAAGCTTTCCAAAGAGGGTCATTCAGACCTCAGCACCCCTCCAAATTGCAAGACACAAAATGCTGTTTCAGTCATGTGTTAGAACTATGAATGAATGTTGTTATTTCCTAAATCCAGGCATTGTTGGAGAATAAATTAAACCAAAATGATTTATGCGAGTGGCTGATTCTTCTTTATTTAGCCGCTAAATAAACGAATGGCTGTGTAAAAAGCTCTGTAACTGTTTAAGCAAGGCGCGGAGTTGATGTTGGCACCTTTTATTCAAACAATTCAGCACTTCGAAATGCAAACAATTAAAGTTTAATGTTGCGGCTGTAAAAAAAAAAATCACCATTTTCAGTGTCACAATCCCTCATTTGTTTCCTTGTGGGGATTGTTGGGTCCCACCTTTAAAGCTTCTCAGTCAAACATTTGGGTAAGTTTCACACAGCCGAACGGCAGAAACGTTAGCATCGCTCTCCACCACAGCCTGCGCGTCTCTGCCTCCAGCAGTTTGTCTAAACATTGCGGCGTGGCGAGTTCAAGGCGGCGCAGAACTCGGAGACGCGTGGAGGAGACAGGCGGACGGAGGAAAGCGCAGAGACAAAGGCGGCGATGGGGAGGGAGTGACTCAGGTGGCCGAGACATCTAAACAACATTGTGTGGGAGATGGAAATTGCTGGTTAGGAGGCTGCTGCCGTCACGAGGCCGAGTATTTTCAGAGCACGTTTGAAAGCACGCGACAGTTTGGGTCGCGTCGGCTTCAGCCGTAGTGTTCACTGAAAGGTTGTTACCAGGTTTTTCAGCCAAAAAGGGAATTTTTTAATTGTTGCATGTAAATTCTGACTTTCCTCCAGTAAAGAATAATTGTAAAATTAGCCAACTAAAAAGGAGAGAAAGCACGCAGGTCAACAACAATAACCAGATGTCTCCTAATGAGGGGAAGACTGTTTATTAGTTTGTTTACCAGATAGTTCCAAGGTTCTGACCTTGCGGAAGAGGTCACGTTCAAGGCTCAGCATAAATCTTCTGGCATTTACAAACTGAGAGAGACTCAAATTTACAGAATTTATCATATTCAACAGGTTTTCTGCAGCCACAGATGTCTGAAAACACCAATGACGTGAAAAGACCAACCTTGAAAACTCAAATTCTCTTTGAATGCAAGAACACGTGAGGTTTACAGCCAGATTAAACACAGGGCTGCGTCTCTGAGGTGACTCTCATGTCTTCTCATAATACCGTGTTGTCTAAACCCAACCTGCCAAAGACAGACAGACAGACAGAAATCAAGAAGAAACAGACGGTCTGAGCTCTGCTGTTGGCCCTTTACATCTGCTCACTTCTTGGACACACACACACGCACACACACACACACACACACACACACACACACACACACACACACACACGCACACACACACACACCCCTCCTCCACCCTCCAGAGCCTCTAACCCGACTAATCTGATTAACAGTCTCCCGACAGAGGGAGGGATGCTGTTGACACGCTGCACCGTGCATGTTTGTGCTCACTGTTGTTGCGGAGGTAATGTGCAGCATCGGGATGCGCGCTCACACACACACACACACGTGCGTGCGTGCGTGCATTGGCTCTGATTGCATGGCTGTGTTACAGTACACGTAAGTTTAAACACACACATGAGAACAGATTACAATCATAGTGACATTTTACTCTGATCTCATCGTTCATACCACATTTCTTTATCATTCATGATTCAGCCACAGTCCAACCCTCCATGTGTGCACATGCACCGTCCTTCAGGTGGCCGTGCACATGTGCAGGACGAAAGCAAAAGTCATTTACTCCAACTTACTCCACGAGTGGTCAATGCTGTTGTCTGCAACAGGTCAGCGTAGCAGAATAACGCTCGAAATCCTTTTTAGGGACAGATTTCACTTGTCAAGATGAGCTTTTAAATCGCCTGCTGTTTTATCATGACTGTTATTACACAATAAGTGCACGTGTGTGTGCGTGTGTACAACAGGAAAAAACAAACTGGACCATCGGACCTCCGCCCATGGGCTCGAGCAGCAAAGGGCAAGTGACAGAGCTCTCGTAGACTTAGGTGAAAACACCCAGAGACCCTGAACCCAGTAGGAACCAGGCAGAGCCAGGCGCCTTGGGTTCTACAGTAGAGTAACAGCAGCTCCTTCCTCTGGTCTACAGGCGACATTTC